>NC_092863.1:76488080-76527620 GCF_032062135.1 Pyxicephalus adspersus | reverse complement strand
AAGCTGCTCATCAATTTACAGACTGAATACACAGTTGTAATAAATATTTGGAAGCTTATCTGTAAAAGAATTTGTATTTCTATCCAGAGAGTCCTGAAATTTACATTATCCTGGCTTGCTCAGATAAGAAGGGCCAGGTTGGTGGGCTGAATGTTCTCTTCTGCTGGTAAAGGGTAAATGAACTTTAAAACAAAAAGCACTTCCTGACCCCTGTGCTGACCTCCCCTAACCCTGCCTGAGGTGTTCCTTATCATTCTCTAGCCAAACAAAAAATGATGGTAAGCAGAGTCAAAAACATTGCATGCTTCTACTTAGCAATCAATCACCAGCCTGACAGACCAAATTTGAGAAATCATAAACATGGAAAAAGCTTTTGTAATTACAGGGCCTCTTTACCGTGTTATCGCCCCCCAAACTGTCCGAAAGACTCCTAGGGGTGAAAATGTACTAGTCATCTCCAAAATATCGAAATGTGAATAATTGGTCTCTCCTTTACAATCAACATATAACTGAATGTATGGATTCTTGCAGTTCACCTACAAGAACTTTTAGTAAGTTTCACAGATAAACTTATTGCTTTGTAATCTCATAATGCAGAACGTCCTTCATTGCTTTGTATGTAATCCACTAATCAGCATGTCAGTGCAACATATTAATACACTTAAGAGCTTATTCAATACGTGAACATAAAAATAACGAGAAATAAAAGCAAAATGTGTTTAAGGATTTAGGCATTGAAGCAAACTCAGTGAAAGATGAAATCCTATTTTTTGATATAATTTAGAGAACTTATTGTATAAGATTTTATCAGTGGTAATGCTGAGCAAGCATGGGATCAAACTAGTTCCCTATGAATATGACAACCATAAGTATTATTATTCCTTAACATTGGAGTCCTTCTATCAAATCCCTACACAATAAAGGTATCAATATGCTGTGTGTCTTGTGTTGTGTTCCAAGTTAAAAGCATAACACAAAGCCACAAATATAAAACAATGATGTATACAGTAAAAGCACTCAATCCGCCAGATGTGTGAGATCTACACACCCATAACATAAAGAATTACTCATCAACCAAGCAGGTTAAACAATACAGAAATATGAAGAGATACTAAAGGATACAGAGATAAAAATAGCACCAGCATGAAACAGGTTTTGCATATTTATTTGCCAAGTAATAAAATCAGGATATAGGTACTGACCACAAGGATCTGGATCTCCCATACAAAGCAAACGTGGCCACAGGGGACCAACCAAGGTGTAGCAGGATCTACAAATCATCCATAAAAACACCATGTTTCGTGTTACATTGCAAAATGTAGGGAAACAAGGGGATAGAAGGCACATGGATGGTGTAAATAGTGCCTTACCTTCCACAGGTAAGGTTTCCTGCTTCACTATACATCATACAGAAATATGCCCAGGAATAATAAAACCACTTCATGGCTCAACCATAAGTAGAGAGACAAAACCTATACATAGGAACTACATTAGCTGACATATAAATTGTATTTATGTTTATCTGGATAGGAGATTTAAAGCTGTCACAAAGCATGATTCATGATCGCTTAGCGATTCAGTTTCACTTACAGCCCCCCCCCCCATCAAATAACACTACAGTCCTAGAGAGTGCTAGTTGTCCTGCAAGTTTTATTCCAGTGTTTATTCCACTCTTCCCAGTGCCTCTTATTAGAGATCCAGGCATAAGGGGAAAATCTACACACAGAGACCAAGCGTTCCTAATTTCTGACCTTTTTTTTTTTTAAGGGTACTAATTAGAAGATAACTAAAGCATAGGAGACAGTTAATCTAATCCTTCCGGAATCCCATGGATCCTGTGCAACAAGAAAATAACGAAAACAGAAAGATGCTATGGCCAAATTTTTTACCCATCCTCCATTCTCAGAACTTATTTCCTTTCCTATTAACCAATGCTGACCCTTTATCTATGCTTTTACTTCATTTTTTAAAAAGCCCAATTAAATAAAAAGGCGAAGTCTCAAAGCAATCGTGTTGATTCCAAGTATGACCTCTGGAAGTGATCTTTACCAATTCAAAAACCTATAGTGTAGCTGAACTTGTCCACAGTGCCCTTTACCCGTCAACAGTTTGAGGTCTTACAATTGCGCACCATCTACGTCCTGTGACTTGAAGTCCTGCCTCTCATGTGGGCAATACCTAGGCAGATTTGCCGTTTTCAGGAAGCCATGTTCACAATCTCCCACCAGCCATAATCTGTTTACATTATACAAAGAAGCACACAGACGTAGTGATGACATCAATGGTTCTAACATAACATGTACTGTTTATACTAGACTATATGGAGATTTTTTTTCCCCTCAAAATGCTGTTAGAAAGGGAATATTGGTTTACACTTGGGTCACACCAGTAGATGTCACAGTGTCCCAATGTAAAGTGAGTAACAAAATCTTGACATTGGATACAACAGAAATAAGTTTGTTACACACTTTAGAGCAGCCTTTTTGGTTCCGCGGACCACTAAAATCACTGGCTCCTGACTCTGCAGGTGCAGGGAGCCGGGTGTCAATCAAAGGGGGGAACCGACCCCATAGTGACATCATGGTGGCATAGCCCCGCCCACCCTCCCATTGCATATCTAAGCCTGCGATGGGAGAGTGGGCGGGTCATGTCCAGGGTCACAGCCTGCCAACTTTCCTAAGCCTGGGACTTGTATTGGGACGTGTTCCATGGCTCTGGCCGGTGCGTCCCCCCAACGGGGTCTTTCTCCTGACCCCGCTCGGGGGTGCACCGGCCAGAGCCGCGGATCGGGTCGGCTATAGCTGCTTTAGAGGACACAGTGCCATCTATTGGTGGCATACAATCTTACAGAAAAGATCATAGCACAACTGAACCATCACAACTAACTCAAAAGTACAAAATACTTTACCCAGTAATAACAAAGGGGAAAAGAATATACACAGACTAAGCTCATATTTTTTTTTCTTTTACTTGTTTAGAATAAAACACCATGGATGTATTTATGTTCATTTTATTGGCATTTCTATTGATTACGATTTGAATGTTAGCCATTACTGATTAATTTTGTGCTAGGTTTATACTTGAGTCTAAGCGTTTTCCAGTATTTTCAGATAAAAATATGTACTTTGGTTTATATTCAAGTATATAGAGTAATAAAAAGAAATCTAAGGATTTATCTAAGAATGTCATGTTGGTGAAGGGGGAGGAATAACCCAGAGAAGGCAAATTAGAGGATTAAACTAGCTTTAAATACATTCCTCAAAACAAAAGTCAATGTTCTTATCCTGGGCACAGTGCAGAGAAATGGAGAGACCCAACAGGCCACCCAACTACAGCTGCCAGCAGAAAAATACAGAGGATGGGGGAAGGGTTACATACAAGGCCAGGCAACCTGAACAAGGAGGCAGCAGTGACCAGTCCTGATTATAGGAGGCTCCTGCACACAGTAAATCTTCCACACTGGATTACCGCACAGATCTGGAAAATGTGTCTACAGGTGATGAGGAAGCCCCATCACACCCCATTAGTAGCTATATGAATGATGTACGACAATGGGTCCCTCCAGGGGTCTTATTACAGACTGCCATCAGACATATAACCCACATTCACTGACAAAGAATGTGCCCCTCCAGGTAATGAAGATTCACAACATGCTATCAGCCATATGTCTGATATACACTGACTGAGGGATGGGGCCCCTCCAATGGATAAAGAAGCACCAATACACCCTATTAGTAGTCACATCACAAAGAATGGGCTCTGTCAGGCGAGAAGGACAACCCATTACACCTGGAAACCATATCACCCATATACATCCTGAGAGAATGGGCCATTCCTGATAATGGGGACACCCCACTGCAACCTGCCAGCCACCATAATGCCCACATACATTGGGGCATGAGGAATCCCCATCACAAAATGCCAGGTGATAGGAAAGCCCTATAAAGCATGACCATCAGTCATGTTAACCCATCTACAATAAAGGGCCCCAACTCTGGTCATAAGGAAGCCTTATCACACCCTGCCAGAAGCTATACAAACCATGTACATCCACAACAGGGTTCTCCCCAGGCCCTTTTAGCTAGGCGCACCACCCGGCATTTTTTAGCACCCACCCAGTTGTTTTTGGGTGGTTACTGAAGCGTTTGGTCACAATACAGGTGCTGCCAACCGCCTACAAATTCTTCCCATCCGGCTTAAAATAATTTCTGAGTTGAGCACTGCACAATATTAGATGGGGCCCTTCAGGTGATGAGATCACCCCATTATCAGCAGACTTTTAACCCAAGTATAAAGACCATGGGGGACCTCCAGGTGATGAAGAAAACCCATGACACCTTGTTAGCAGTCACATCACCCATTTGCATCAGACCCATCGGCCCTCTGGGTGATAAAGTCAGCTGTCAGCCATGTATGTTGTCATCAAAGCAACAGGCTCTCCAGATGATTAACTTGCCCCTTTACACACTTTTAGCAACCATTTCACCCATGTATGTAGACCATAGGGCCCCTCCAGGGGACCTCAGCCCATGAAGGGGCCCCTCCAGGTGACCACAGCCCATCAGGGGGGCCCCTCCAGGTGACCACAGCCCATCGGGGGGCCCCTCCAGGTGACCACAGCCCATCGGGGGGCCCCTCCAGGTGACCACAGCCCATCGGGGGGCCCCTCCAGGTGACCTCAGCCCATCGCGGGGCCCCCTCCAGGTGACCTCAGCCCATCGCGGGGCCCCCTCCAGGTGACCTCAGCCCATCGCGGGGCCCCCTCCAGGTGACCTCAGCCCATCGGGGGGCCCCCTCCAGGTGACCTCAGCCCATCGGGGGGCCCCCTCCAGGTGACCTCAGCTCATGGGGCCCCCCAGGTGATCGCACCCATTAAAGCCAGCAGCAGCCCTGCCCCCTGCTCTGTGCCCATCAGATGGTGAATATATTGGGGTATGGGGGGCATTGTGCTCCCCCAGGTGTCTTCCCCTCCCCCCGGCCTGTTGGAGGCCTCTGAATGGTGTGGTACTACAAATCCCAGCATGCCTTGCCTGCACATGTAATTATAGGTGCTGAGCAGCTCCAGGATGAGGGACCACAGGTCCCAGCACACCCCATGTGATTGCTAGGCAGCCGAAGGGCCCCGGGGCCCCAGGTGCAGCTCTCTGTCAGCCGCCCTCCAGCTCTCCCCGCTCCCCTCCGGGAAGGGAGGCCGGGCAGGAAGAGACACAAATCACAGCTTACCCAGAAATTCTCCACGAAATACTCCATCACCATGTTGCTAGCGGACGTAGAGGCCAGAGCCAGGCCCCGCTCTCTGCTCCAATGCGGCCCAGTGTCCGCCGGCTCCCCGGCCCGCTCCGGTCTCCCTTCTCGGCTTCTGCCCGAGCTACGGAACCAGACAGATCCCTCCTCCCTCTCCTGGCACTAGGAGCGCGCATGCGCAGAACAGCCAAGGGAGTGACTCTGGCCCACAGCGCTCCCTGCTGGCCAAGTCAGGTAATGGTGCTCAGTGCTGCTTCAGTCTTCCTGATCTGTAATAAGAAGAATGAGAAGTATGTGCAGCATCTGTTCACATGTACAGGGCCTGAGCTATCCAGAGCTATCCTGAGCTATCCTCACAACATGCTGCAACAACATTTACTGCTGCTTTGTGTGCACTGCAAATTAATACCTAACTATAAAAACATTACAAAACAATTGCCTAAAATCAAGCAGTGTTTTTTTCACTCAATTTGCATTTATTTACTTGTTGATCCTGCAAGTTTCATGACCTCACACCTAGGGTGACAACATTGCTCAAGAAGGAGCAGCGTTGTCACCCTAGAATACATTCTCCTTGTGTGCAGTCAGTAGGGTACACTGAGCCCCATATAATGTGCAATACTGCACAGAAATCAATGTCTGATATTCTCACTGTATGCAATGCATTATATTGCTACAATGCACCGCTGAATGTATCTGTCTGCTTTTGTGCACTGCCTCCATTTAGTAGAACAATGGACAGCAAGGCATGGAACAAAGGCTACATGAGTATAGAGGGCTGGAATTGTCCAAGAAGATGAGATTCAATGCTAACCCCAGTGGAGAGTCCATCCTCTCCATCAAGGTGCCATGAGATAGACTTAGACTGTGCCAGGCTGATGTACAATCAAGGATGGCAAAATATCTATCCTACCTATATAGGAATAATAAAAAAAAAGTCCTAAAAGTGGCACTATCGCTAAAAAATACAACCAGTTTGGTCTTTGGTCAACTTATTTTTGTCCTGATTCTCAGCCGTCTTGATAGGCCAAGCCGGAATGATGTGATTCCTGGTAATCCACACCAAATTTTATTTATTCCCAGCAGCCCCGGGGGGAGGGGGGGGGGTCTGGATACCAAGCCTATTGGCCCATACCATACCCTGGTTACCCAGTCCATCCTACTCTGAGCTGTACATGATTGGCTGTTTTGGTTTTTAAAGATCGCCAAGTATGTATGTTTTATTGTAGGAGGGATATTGGTTGTCCCATTCTAGAAAAAGACTTGTCTGCTTGGAAATTTTCAATGGTGATGGATTTTAATTAAATTCAATAGGCTGACGCAGATGAATGTTTTTAGAGTGGTTATTTTTCACACTAAAGTAAGTCTATTTATGAAGCACTGTACCTGACATTCACTGAAACAGAGAATCTTCCAGATCTATGATCCCCATGTTTCAGTGAATGTCAGATTGACTGCTTTATCACAGTGCAGTGTTAAAAAATGCAACACTTGTTTTTCATATATCTATTGGAATGACCCCAGACCTGGTTTATGGTTTTATTCAGCAACTAAATAACAAATAGGCCTATTTGTCTTCCCTAAGTTGAACTTTGATGAATACAGGTTGCTTGTGTTCTTGTGTGCTGGCCTAAATGTATAAATCCTCAATCCCATCCCCAAAGGCAACTTCACTTTAGTTCCCATTTACACTCAAGTATTAAGCTGCTATTCCATTTATTGTAGAGTAACAGACAACACAGTGCAGCACAATGCAATCATAAGGTGCAATTTGGCTCCTATGGAAATTTACAGTTGCAGCTTTTCCTAAATTCCCTTCTCTCCCTAACTACCACCACTCTGCCCAGCAGGGTTTAAATTCTGACAGTCAGGCCTGCTTTGGGGAGCTTCACCCTATGGCCTTGCCAAAGCTTTTCATTAAAAGGCAATACATATGCTGAACCTGTGCACCGATTACTCTATTTATTCCAATGGATGGACCATATTCATGATGGACCCAACTTTCCAAAGTAGTATAGTCTCATCCATAGGAATGGATAGGACCAGAAAAAGCCACATGCAGCTGGAACATGACATAGATGGCACGATTTACAAAGTTGCAAAGTTATCTAAAAATAAGTACTAAACACTATGGATATTGGGGGTCTTGAATTACATATAAAAATATCCTACCCTGTTCTGTAACAAATCGCATGATGTTCCCAATTTCTGCAAGCTGGGTGCATGTTCTATAGTGTGCAGGGACAGGCGTGTCCCCTATCACACTAACCACCACACTGTTTTGTATTGTATTCTCCTGCAGTATATCTTTCCTCTCTCTGCAGCAATAAAGTGAACATGTCCTCATGAAATATTAAACTAGCATATTACAATATCAGAAGGCACCGTAAGCTGGAGCTCCATTTTGTCTAATTGCAGCTTCAGCTATTACAGAGGATGACTTAGGATGTAAATGCATTAACTTTTTCATTAGATACACTTACTCTTTTCTACCTCTCTTCCCCTCTCCAAGCATGAATTTATTAGTTTATATGTAACTATATACCTGCCCCTCTGACATTTTCACTGCAGGAGAATATAAGAAATATAACATGCGCTGGAGTTGGGGAAGGAGACGAAAAGGGTGAATGTAAGATGTAAGTCTTCTTTCAACTTTTAGCAGGATTTAGCTGGGGAATTGCGGAGAGCAAAACCACATGGGGTTCTGATGAACATTGAACCCAAACTTAGTTTCCAGACCTCCACCAAGTCAATAGGAGTCAAATCTTAGTTATGTTTTGACCATTTTAGGCGAACTAATAAAATACTCAAAAAATATGGAGTTTACATATGCAGCTTTAGTAGTGAATGAAAATGCCCAAACCTTTTAAATACCATGAAAGTACTTAAATCCCAACAAAGAAATTCTGGTATTTGCCTTATTTCAACAAAGAAACACAGTCAGAAAATAAGAGAAAGATGGAGTGAGCCTAGAAGGGGGAGAACCCAATCCTTGAGAACATAATATTGCGTATTATTATTATTATTATTATTATTATTAATAAACAGGTTTTATAAAGATCCAACATATTATGCAGTGCTATACATTAAATAGGGGTTGCAAATGACAGACGAATACAGACAGTGGCACAGGAGGAGTGGACCCTGCCCCGAAAAGCTTAGAATCTAGGAGGTGGGGAAAGTATCACACAATAGGAGGGGAGATATATAGTGGTGGGAAGTAGTGATGGTTTTAGGAGACAGAGGATGGGTAGGCAAGTTTGAAAAAATGGGTTTTGAGTGCTCTTGTAAATGAGCAAAAAGTAGGAGAAAGCCAGATAGGAGTTGGGGCAGCCTAGAATAATGTGCGATGAGGTTATGAGTGGGGAAGTCATTAATAGATCATTAGAGGAGCGAGGAGAGAGGCTAGGGGAGTATTTCTTTTACCAGGTCAGAAAGGTAAGTGGAACAGCCACTGGGAAATAGAATCAGAAAAGAAAGGAATAATAATAATAATAAAAAGAGTATCATAAATGACTGTAAAAATCTCTAAAAAGGGAGAAAACCAAGCAAAATGCAATGAAGCCAGAGAAAACTGTAGGGGAAGTGTGGGGGGTCAACTCCAACACTGTAATAAAACAGGGTGCATGAACGAAAGACCTAAAGTGGCCAGATTGTTGAGGAAACCAGAAACCATCAGACTTTTACCCCATGTTTAAAACCAGATGTGTCGTAGTCACAAATTAAGCACCAAAGTATAAAGCTAGGCCAAGCACTAATGCAAAGTGAGCAGCCAGAAGAGAACATGTAGAACTCAAGCAGGAGCAGAACGATGCCTCAGAAATGTCTGACTGGAAAGGGGATGTGGAATGTGCAAGTGAAACTCCATCCAGGGAAATTATGTCACACCCTATACCCTATTTGGCAAACCTGTAAGAAAATTGGAAGTTCAAAATAAGAACCTGTTGCCTGTTCCAAATAGTCCATTCACAGAAGTTAGCCTTTAAGGATAGCGCAAGTGCAAATCCCAAAGCCAGCACCTCCAGGTCTGCAGCTTACTTTGTAGAACAGAAAGAAGTCTGGAAAGTACTTAAGAGTGCAGAGTCCTCCTGTAGCTACAATAAGACATCCTCCTAGGACAAAAAAAACAAGACGTGCTGGGGTTATATTCTGAGCCACCCTGAATCTACAGGTTTTTGTTGGTTTGTGTCTGTAGGTAACAGTAAAAAATGTAATACTTTATGCGCCCCTCAATGGACACAAAATAAAAGTATCAAAATAAATGACAATTGTATTAGGAAGATAGATTCATTTGTGGCTTTTATCTATTACACAGTATTTATATAGTGCCAAGATTTTACACAGCTCATTACAAAATCCATGGTCTCCCTCAATGTCCTCACCTCAATCTTATGTTAATGTCTTTGTGTATGTTATTCTTCAATATAGTCTAGGGTCAATTTTGGGGGAACGACAATTACCCTAACTGCATGTTTTTTGAATATGGGAGAAAACCCACAAAAATATGAGAACCTGCAAACTCCATACAGATAATGTCCTGGCTGAGATTTGAACCTGGGACTTAGCGCTGCAGAGCTGACTGCTAACCACTGAGCCACCATGCTGCCCATCTATCCATGTAATAGTTCTCTTTTATCCAGATCCCTGTATAATCTAGTAGTAGTTAGTCACATTTAAAGCAGAACCAAAATTCCACTTCAAAAATCTGCAATCAGGCCAGATGACCCTTCTGCAAAAACACTCACCTGCCTAATTTCTAGCTTCTTCTGAAAAAAAAAAAAAAAAAACATGCCAGAATGATGCTATAATAAAGAATCTGGAAATGGATGAATTCCTGCAAGCATGCACGAGATTTATGTCATCAAAGCCAATAACAATGGCTGAAGATTGGAACCAGGAAGAATAGAAGATGGGAGCTCCTGTGACAAAATTGGAGTCATTGAGTGTCCCTTCTGTAATGAGTCTGCATGGTTGCAATTATTAGTTTTTATAGATTAATTACAAGCACGAGTACTGGTAAAGCATAATGATGGAAGACATTTGCCAGCCTTCCAAGCTTCTTCATCAGTGACAAATGCAGTTGAATTTTGTGGCTTCTATATTTGCTTAGGACCTAGAGTCAACAGTCTTCATGAAATATTACAAAATGTTTAAATATTAGATATTATATATCATTTTTTTTTTTTATCAACTTTTTTGAGCTATATTCATGGCTATGCCTTGGCAGTCAATGTTTGCCTGAAAGACGCTTCCTGGGAAAATCTGTTTGCTGTGAGAAGCATTGCTGCCCGACGATCCTTCTCTTCGGTATAGTATTCTGGTAGGCAAAAGAGTGGAAGAGGAAAATCTGTGTGCATATGGAGGCCTCTTACATTTGCTATGAAGGTATGTATGAGAATTATGAGAGAATCTGGATCATAACCAGATACTTAACCAACAACATGAATTGCTACATCACGAGCATCATGTTTGTATTATTTCCTCTGGTCATCTCAGTCCAGATGGAGATATTAGCTAAACAAAAATGGCAGCACATTATCCTGAAGAAGAGATTGTCAGTTGCTAAATAAATGGTCACTCCTCTTCAGCTTGTCATTCAGTAATTCCGCTTGTGTGTGCGCATACCTCCAACTGGCTCTAAGTCAGCCTGTGAGAATTACACGGGAGCTGCCACTGCTAATATGGTTTTAATGGTGCAAAGTATATTGCGTCATGCTGTATTGCGAGTGTCATTTACCTGGAACTAATTAAATATATTTAATTAGTAAATATATATTTTCCATTCTCAACAAAATTACCCTGCCTTTTTAATGAAAAAGAAACCTGCATTTTTGTGTCTTTTTCTTAACTGTTTACATTTTTATAAAATGACGTTACCAAAACAAAGCTCATGTGTATTATTTTGTTCCCATAAGCTTTTGTTAAATTGGCAAACTATAGAGGAAAAGTAGAAACTCTGGCCCACAAGCATTAGGCGGTTGGCCAAAACAGTAACATGTTTGGCTTTCACATAGTGAAGTGTTATAAAAAAATCAGGTAAACATCACATTATTCGGAACGTAAGCAACTGGAACGCTGCCAGTAAGCAGACACTTCGTGCATCACTCCTGCGGCGCCCTTGCGTTCTGAAACGACTTCTGCTTTTCTGGCTACTCACAATTCGGTATAGACTTTCTATTGTGCTGCCCCTTGTATGGGACATTGTGTTTATATAGCACAATTATATTTATCGGACATAAAGTAGATTTGTAACTACACCGCATATACCATACTATTGTGTCCTGGTATTTTTTTTTTTATTAATTCAAAAAATATAACACAACCAGACACTACAATATTCCGGAATTTACAAATCCCTGTGGGTGTTCAGATAACAGGGAGTTGACTAGTTTACATGCACAATGAATTATACAGGATATTTAATGAATTAAATGAGAAAAAAACTCTTTGAACAGTTTTAAATGCTGGCAACAGAGTAATGTTACATGTTGGTGGATCAGGGCAAGTTTAAGGGAAGATATGGACGAAAGTGAAATACCTATTGGCTCAAAGCTTTTATGATGAAAGCAAGACAATTGAAGTTTTTAGATATTCTGAATTTCTCCAATCCCCTCCACCCAAACATGAGACCAGTGTAAAAAAAAAAAAAACTTAAAATGTAAGGATAAACTTAGCTTTAACCAGGGTCCAATCTGCTGTCTCTCCTTTGCGGTATTTTAAAGCAGCCAGGTACCCATAGTATGGAACTTATTTGCTAATATCGGACCCTTTTATCCCAGACAAACATATTACAATAAAAGCTGTGGGTCACCCTTATTTCTGCTTATGGCACAGTTTACCATGCAGGGCAAAGGTATTTACATCTCTGGGTAACTTTGAAGAGAAAACAGATATTTTGTTTTTAGAAATTACATAAACATCTAATGGGCAATATGGAAAAGATGTTCAGTAGAAAACATTTACTACATTACATTTTGATCTTAATATATGATCTATACTTTTTTTAGGGTTGAAGAAGATGTAGAAAAAAAAACACATGCTAGTTTGTACTTAAACAACTTTATTAACACAGCCAAGCAGTGATTAACATTCACATCTATTATCACATCATACAAATGTAAATACAAAATTACTACAGTACAATATATATATTCTCTGCATGATCCAAAATATTTGGTGGCCCCAAAAATGTTTAAAATTCAGCAGCTTATCAAAAACTAAAACCGTATTTATTCTTTTTAACTTTTATTTAAAGTGTAGTTCAATATTCATAGGCAAACTTGAGAAATATCACTCAGTTGAATAGACTGGCTAAAGGAAACCTTTGGCTCTCCAGCTATTGAGCAGCCACTACATGTGTGAGTCCTAGTGGTTGCAACATCAACGCTGGACAGCCGCAGGTTGCCCTACACCTGTATTACGTAGCATGAGTCTAAAAATTAACATCCTCTAGGGTAAAGTAAAGAAATCGAGTATAAAGCTTTCATTCAGAAATGCTCTCAACCTAAGTTGTCAGCAGAAAGATATTTTATCCGCCTGAAACAAAGCAATCAATTTGATGTTTTCACGGGAACATCAAGCCCAAATTCTTCTTTATGTATATGTGCATATTGCTTTATAAAAAAATATCATATTTGATTGTTTTCTCACATGGCTGATTGAACTGTTCAGAAATCACAGTGCTAGAGATTCTATTACTGATGGCTATCTATTCCAAATTTAGTGCTGTAAGTATCCCCACCCAAAGCAGTGGTCCTCAAATTTGTCCTCCGGATCCTGAGAAAGACCAGGTTTCTGGGAATCTTGAAAAACATTCTTGATTTATAAATTAGTAACATTCACCTAAAAGCTCAAAATATATGTGGCTCCAGAAAACTAAACTTCAAGAACCACTTCCAAGGCTTAGAATATTTCCCCCCCCCCCATTTAATAGAGATAAATACATAGAGAAGAGTAGCTGTGTTAACATGACAGTTGGAAATGATACATGCTTGTCTGGTTTTTGACACGCTGATTACACAAATGACAAAATCGATGTTTGTGAAGTACACTACACACAATACACGCATTCTATTTTCATGTTGTGGAATCACCTCCAGTGGCCATCTAGCAGCTGTAGGTTATTTTTTATTAATATTTTTTTAATTAGACAGCAACCAATTGAAATTTACCAGTCAGTGTTCTAACCAATTGAGGGTTAGAACCTCAGTGATGAATTGCTTACATTTATTTTCATTAAATTCAGATTTAACAACCCGGCTCTGCATACTGGCTGTGCCATGTAAAACTCAGGACCAGATAGACCGAAATGCAAAGGTTTACAGGTAAAACAATTCATGCATGTATATTTTACCTGAGTATTTTGTAATTTGTCAAAAAACAAAAAAACAAAAAACAAAAACCTGTAACTTCATTGGCACTTTAGATCAGGCGGCCTTTAAATGGCCTTTTTTGTAAGTTTCAATAAGAGACAATTAATTTGTTTTATATAGTTTACAGCACACAACTGCTCTTCAATATAGAAAATTGAAGTTCATTATAGGCAGACCCCAGTGAAGGCCAGGGGTTGCAGAAGTTGCTTTATTAATGAAAACGCTGAGCTGCAGTGTAGTTTGTTTTCTATATGAGGGCCCGATTTCCCATTTCTCAGTACCAATGTCTTATCAATACTTTTTTTAATGCATGCATTTCATGTAACAGTTTATGTACTCAATTGAAGTATTAATTTTTAAATGGTTTATAGCATTATTTCAGTTTCACAATCTTGGGTTTGGTTTACAAACTGATGACAGAGGCTCACATATGACATTAAGCCAATAACCAGAACGCAGCCCCTGGGTTTACCTACAGCTGTAAACATTTCCACTAGTTCTTTCACTGGCAGCTGTGTGTACAGGTTGGCATCATAAGTCATTGATAAATTCTTTGCAAGGCTATCCTGCCAATATCTGAACCCATACAATAAATTCTGTTTAATAAAATGCTACATTCAAATTATGCTTCTGTAGGTTCCAATATATATATATATATATATATATATATATATATATATATATATATATATATATATATATATTTATTATATATATATATTGTGTGTAATTGACAAGGTTTGTATCATTACTTTGCTGCTGACTACAAAGTACATGCTGAACATGCATAATAAAAGCAGCCATTTTATAACAAATTTAAAAAAGTTGAATTCTCTAATACAAGACAAAATTCCATGATTGGCAACTACTGGGTAAGCCAACAATTGCTTATGTTGTTTAGCTTAAATGACAAGTAATTCCTTTCTGTAAATATGATCCAATGTAAGAATTAACCCAAATCTCTTACTGAAACACTTCCAATTTTTACATTGTGTTCCAATCTGGTTATCTCTTGGGTTCTTACATGCCATGGGAGATCAGTTCATACATCTGTCAACCACTGCAGATACTGCACTATTTGGAGGTCAGGTCCTTCAAAAATGAAATGCCTACTTTTACAGAGAATGGCTATACCAATTGATTTTGCAATGGCAAAAGTGAGAAGGCTTTGTTATTTGGGGTGAACACGCTGCTGCACCCCAATGAGATGTTAAAAACCTGGAGATGATTCAACACACCAGAACCCAACCATAATTCATCTGTGGATGGCCTCAGCCTTTAAATGAAGCACAGAAGTTAGATTCCCAATAGTGGTCCATCCTACATGACAACTGAAAAGTGTGTGATTTAAAAGTGATCACTTTCTGTTACCAACTTAGGTTGATGGGCAGTTTTGATCATTGTTAGAGTCCTTCAAAACAGGGAAGCTCAAACAGGAAAGAGAAGGTAGATATAAAAACAGTAAACACAGACCTCCTGAGGTTTCTACAACATAAAAATATTCAAGTAGAGAATCTACATCACATAGCAGCGGCTATTTCTGTAGTTTAGCACTCTAACAGCACTTTTATTCAGTGTGAAAGACAGACAGTTGTAAGCCGTGCTTTTAGCATGCCAAGAGGCAGAAAACACTGGAATGTAACAAGACAAAGACCCACAATTCTATAAACATTCCACTGACATTCAAAAACTGTCAAGACGAGACCACAATAGTAAGATGCTTTTAAATATCCCATGATGCAAGAATCAAAGTACTATTAACATTAAAAAAAAAAAAAAAAAAAGTAATCATAAAAGGCAACCCTGTCTTCTGTGACCATCAAGACGGATAGACTGGCATTACAGCGTCAAACATGGCTTTCAGGTGAAAGGTTAAAAATCCAAAAAAAAACAACTCGTTTTGGTTACAATTTATCAATTTTGCAGTTGAATGGTTTTATCATAGTTTATATGTTGGCAGCTTCCAGAAAAAAGGATCACTAGAAATACATTTTTATACATTATGGGCAGAACGGTTGGGCTCTGTAGTTAGCACTCTGGCCTTTGCAGCACTAAGTCACGGGTTTCTGTGCCAGCCAGGACTCTTTCTCAAGAAGTCTGTGTCTGCATGGGTTTCCTACGGTTACTCCCATTTCCTCCCACATCCCAAAAAACATGCAGGCAGGGTATAATCAGCTTTCACTCAAAAATTGTGATAGGACTTTGTAAAGCGCTGCGTAATTCGTCAGCGCTATATACATACTGGCTAATAAATGACAAATTAGAAGTCATATTTGCTTTGTCACAACTGGAGATCTACATTAAGCACAGCAATTAAGTAGACGGTACTACATTAATGATTACTGCAAATGTACTTGTAATGTAAGGGGGGATAATAAAAATGGTGAGTGCTGCCCATTAAAGAGAGGATGAGATAACCAAAGAACTTCTGCAACATTTTTAGTTTTATGGACAAAAAAGTTGGAGAGCAAAAAAATTACAATTTATCTGATCAAATACCTTGGAAGAATTAAGTATTACAAGTAACAATATTAGGAACTTTACCAACCCTGATTGCTGGCATTTACCATTATTTAAACAAATTAATTACTTTTTTTTTTTTTTTTACATGATACTGGAGGTTTTAATAAATATGAAAAATTACTTCATCGCCTTTTAGGAAAAACTAAGCGGAGCTCAGTAAGCGCGCTGTATATTTTCTCTTAACAATAATCTGCCACCAAGTCTACCCGTCGTCCTTTACCATTGATTGAAAACAATATTAATAAAACCATGCAAATTATTACAAAATTGATTGTTATTAAATTTCAAAACGAGTACAGGGGCAAAGAAAATATTCTAATAAAAATGGGTATGGCTTAACTTTGAAAGTTTTTATTATTTGCACCAAAAGGGGAAAAGTGACTGTTTCGGCTCTGACCCGCAGAGTTTAAGTCGGTTAAATTTCTTTATCATCATGGGATACCTTTGAGGCGACTTGAATTATTATTAAAGACTTGCACTTTGACATTGACACTTCTGTTAGAGTGCCAGTTAAAGTTTTCACATTCACAGTACATAAGAAAATACACATGGAAAGAAAAATAAAAAGGTTAACTTAATAAGGGTTTATTCACAGGAATACAAGTGAAGGAAAAAAAAGCAACATAAGAGCTGAACAAATTAATTGGGGGATATAAAGGGGAACCACAACCCAACATTCATTCTGTAGCTATTTAACTTGCACCCCTAAATAATTCTGCTTAGGGTACAAAGGGCCACCAACATGCGCCATTGATACAGTGCAGATACCCTGCATCACATCTACAAAATCAATGCTTTATGATCATGCTTTGACAAAGAACATAAGAAAAAGAACTTATGATGGGTAATATGTTGTGAAGTGTCAATGTATACTAAATTATAGCAATTAACTTGTCGTCTATAGTTTCAGTATGCGCCATCTAAACTGATCTTACTCTGTGTAACTTTTAGTAATCACTAGTACTTAATCATGCAGAAAGCACATCACACCGATAGCACAAAGGCAAACAGGTTTTTGCACAAGTCAACCAGCTTTCCACATTGTGTTGCTATACGATGCATATTTTCCCCCCCTAACAGATGCTGGAGATTTTTTCATTTATCCCTCCCTTCCCCATCAATGAGATTTGCAGTAGGCCCTGCTGACAGACAAAAGGGCTAAGGTATAACCGTATTTCATAGCACTTAAAGCAATTAACTATGATACTAAAAACAGACACTATGGATGCAGGGTGAAACTTAATGGATAAACCGAAAAAAAAAAAAAAAAAAAAAAAGGCGCATACAGATATTGTTGGCCTAACTTACTATGTGATACAAACTTAACCCCGCTAAATTTATTAATTCTTAACCACTACAAGAATCCTGGACTGCATGCCCTGGGAGAAGGAAAACCCTCATGACACTGGTGCAAAGCATTTCATGGTCTCCTCTAAACTGGAAGAAACAATTTGCCTTGGTGTACTGTTTAATTTTTGCTGCAAAAAGGAAAACAAATTGCAAATTATCGTTCAGCAAAGGAGTGATTCTTAAAAAAATATATACTTATATTAAAGGTTCTTAGTAAACTAAAATAAGGAGTTTCTTTTTTACTTGTTCCTTCCCCTCCTGTAGAAAAAAAAAATAAATAATATAAAGAAAACAAAATACTAAATTTGGCATTTTGGTGGACATCAATTTATGCAGTAGATCTTTAACTTATTTCACAGGCATTGAAGTGCAGACTGCAATTATCTGCTCTTAATACACGCAGCAAGCTGTGTTTAACTTTGCCAACTTCATCTATTTATGTCTTCATTAACATGCAAACACAGAAAATTCCCAATTAGTGGGATAGTTAGGCAACCTTTTTGCTTTAAAATAAATGCCATTTACTGCTATAATCCCCCATTCTTAGATTTCCTTTTAAGTGTGCAAAAATTAGTTTCTTCTTACTTAACCCTCTAGAGTTCAATTATAAATGTACCCTAAGTACAATTCCCAAAATACCAGAATGTGCTGTTTGGCGATGAGAATTTGCTTCTTCACATCCAGTGCAGAATTGTAAAGGAGACATATTTCCACCCACAAAGGCTCCAGACGGTTTAAACGTTTCCCAACATCGACTTAATACAGTGACGGCAACACCTCCCTCCCGCCCCTCCCAGTAGGCTTTGGGATTGTACTGTGTACCCTACTGGTTTGCCCTTCCCCCCTCTTAAAGGGTAGCTTTTTCCCTGGGTGCAGAGGCTCCCCCGCTGTCTCCCAGACTGAAGGACCTAAAGGGAAGAAAGAAAAAAATAGGTATTATTTTGGGTCTGCATTACCACATATTCATACACAGAATAAAGATAACGATAACCCTTGCATAAAAGTAGAGGACAAGACAAACATATCCTAGAGGTAATTGTAACAACCAATTAATTTCAATCACACAGCCTGCCTGAACGCTTTCTTCTTTTTATTTATATGTAAAATAAAACTATATTTGTATGTTCACCTCTTACAAATAAACTGTTGAGCATTTATCCAGAAAAAAATGGAAATGTTAGACCACAATGGATGGTAACGGCTATAGCTGCAAAAAGGGTTCATACTTTATGCACTGCTAACCTAGAACACTTGTGCTGATTAATTCTTAGCTGCATATTTGTTTCAGTTTAGACTTAAGAGGTTAACCATGCACCTATCACTTTCACAAAGGAAAGGAGAGGACTAAAATGGGAATTTGTGTTTCTCTCAGAAAGGTTTTTACATACTGTTTTACTGCAATGCTACTTACCCCTAACGGTGAGACTGCAGCTAGAGTACATCTAGGTTAAACTCCATAGTATGCTGCAAGACGTTCTTTAAGGGGAAGCGGAAACTGGTCTGAGAAGCGTCTCCAATTTTCATCCCCTACTTGGTTTTTAAATCCGTGAAGAATCTACAAAGCGAAAAACATATGATGTCAAATAAGCAAGCAGCTCAATTTACCAGTGACAGCTAAAGGATTATTCATAAATGATTAGTGATAAATAAAAACATTTCAAGCAAGCTCCCTACATTATCTATAATTAAATATCCAGAAATATGATATTCTGTATTATACCTCCAACTTGGAGAAACTAGAACATCATAACATTTCCCATGCTGTCTGAAGCTACTCATACATGGCAAGCCCAGAGCAGTGGAACTAAACTCGCTATATTCAATTGTCCCCTATCTGTTGCAGGGCACCACAATCTTCTTTCTTCTTCTCTCCCAGAAGACTATCTTTAGTCATCTTGAATGGTTGGGCTGGGATGATTAACTCCCATGCATGCTAGCTGGAGTTTATTAATAACATGCGCAGGGGAAGCCAGGATTGTCAGGTATGCCGCCAATTAGAGCACAGCTTAGCTTTTTTTGACAGACACCCGAAGTGATCTGGCCGGTAGGAGGGATTAGTGCAGAAGAGACATGGCCTGCGTCTTTCTTCAACAATATCCTCCCTGATCATGTACTTTTAAAAGTGGAACTTTAGTTCAGGTTTAAAAAAACAAAATTGCAAGTGATCTAGAGACATGCACCAAGAACTCTGGTATTATATTACTATGCAAAAATTAAGACCATTTCTCTGACCTGAAAACACAGAAATTATGTTTTTACAATATATCCAGTATAAAATGCCAATTTTCCTTCCCATTAAAAAAGTCAGAGATTCAAAAAATACATTCTTCGTAAAAATTAAATTTTCAGCATCTACAACAACTTTGGAATCCCTATATAGTCCTCCCTCTCTGTACTAGAATGTATTAGTTACAGTAACAGAATGAAACTGGCAGTACGTGCTGTACCTTATAGAACATGTCTCGAAGATCTTCCTTTGGATTAATCCATGATGCAACTGCATCACAGAAAAATATAAAATCCTGAAAACGACAAACATGAGATCAAAATTCAAGAACTGCATTAGTCACTTTACAGTGGTTTCATCTTTATTAATACAGCTGAGAAAATCACTAAAGTACAAAACAAGCACAAAAGTAAACAACAAAAAAATGGATTTTTTTAACCAACTGCTACATTATTCATCTAGCTGCACCTGCAAAATATTTAGGTAAATATGGTTTCTACCCTACAATTGCAGAAATCATTCTCCAATGAAAAAAGCCATCATTTTACATAACACCAAGGAATCACATCCCTAAGATATAACATTGTACATCTTACCTGAACTACACCTCCAGGATTAACACTGATCATAGTACAAATTCCACGAAAAGCAGAATCCTTCTCTTCATTGTCCCGGATGTTCCGTAATGAAGTACACCTAAGGAAATCCCAGACAAGTTATACCACTCTTCGCTTTACCAGAACACGAAAAAATAGAGAAGCATTAAACTGTTAAGAGAAATTTGATGTGGTACTTTGGTGCCAGCTGCTCTTTTTTATGGAAAATAAAACATACATCAGCTTAATAAAAAGAAAAGAGTGATAACAATTTTCTAATATCTGTGATTATTACAATGTTTACACGTTCTGCAATTCTGCAGAGTTGGCTAGTTTAACACCTTCTCTGGCATTTACTGGCACATCATATGTCAGCTACCACGAACCTTTACCTGCTGGAAGCCATTTCAAGATGTGATTTGGCACCTGTGGCCTTTAAGCGACTTTCATTGGCTCGGTCGACTATATGTGGCCCCCAATTGTATTTATCATAACTGGCCATCAATATTAATGGTCAAATCTGTTGTACACGAATCTGCCCGACATAGAAGAGGAGCAATCTATGGCAAATCCCCATCTGCCTGTGTATAGCCACATTTTTAATCACTTTTTTTTTTTTTTCTTTTTAACACAACAAGTTTAAAAGTCCCCACAATACAGGACATTGCCATATTTAATGTAGCATATAATTGATGTAGAAAAAAAAGTTTATTCTACTGTATATCAAACCACAAAAAAATAATTTCGCCAATGTAACTACTGTATAGGAAGACATAATTCATTGGCGTGCAGAGTATGTGCATGCATCATTTCTATCAATTCACAATTGATGCCGCTTTAAGTATACCTGTAGTTTATGCATGGAAGAGAGCTGCTAAAAAGCTTTTTATTTTAATATATTTATACACACACAGGTTGACATTCAAAACTCCGGCCATCGATAATTCTGTTCCTTCAGATTTCCGGCATGGATTTCAGTGATCATTTTAAAATTTACACTGTTTTCTAGAGGCGCCGTTTATGTTTTGATGGCGCTGTACTCCAGAATAAGCTGTTGGTTCCTGCTTGCATGTGCTTTCCTGCTCATTCCCTCTCATTTACTTGCTGCAATATAGCCCCATTATGGATTCAGCATCCATTTAAAGAACTGTACAGGTAGTCATTTTCTTTTAAATACTATACTGCATATGTAACCGTAAAAAATCCGGAGTTTTTGAAAATCCGGCACTTCTCAGGTCCGTTTTGTTTTGCCGGATTTTTGAATGTCAACCTGTATAAAAAAAAAAAAAAAAAGTAGATCACTGGTTCTAGTTAAAGAGGAAAGGTTCCAAAAATAACCCCCTCCAATGTCTAGACAACAGGTATACTGGATATACAAAGCTCTAGACACAGCAAGCATGTGACAATCTTATCCCATGCTCCCATGCATCATCAATTAGTTAGCCACAACAAAGAAATAGGTAACAGTTTACAATGACAAAGTTTAAATAAATAAATAAAAAAAAGAAAAAGGAAATAGAAAAAAAAAATGACGAAACCTAGGACAAGATTAGTCACATGGCTGACAAATGACTCAGGATCATGTAATAACTGACAAAAAAATTAAAAAAAATCTAAAGATGTGATTTGTAAAATAAAACATGAAGAGAAATGAATTAAAAAAAGATTGAAGAATACACACCAGGGTCTTATAAACTGCTGTAGCATGGGGGCCACCTCTTGAGGACAAACGTAACCAAGACGACCAATTGTTATTGCTAAGGCAACGCAATCACGGTTATACACCACCAAACGCCAACCAAGACATGAGCAAATGAGGGGGGGAGGAGAAAAAATAAAGAAAAAAACAACAAATAACTCAGAAACAGAAAACAGAATTTGTGTATGATAATAAACATAAGATATCACTAGTGTAGTTTATGAGCACTGCCTTGGCAAAGGTAGTGACACATGGCAAACCATCTGAAAAAGGTTAGAGGATTGGAGGGGAGGGGAAGGGGAACAAGGAAGGGAAGGAAATATGAGAGAACACCTAAAACACAGAGCCTACTGTGCTCATCAGAATACATAAGCTAAATTCTCATTTTTAAGGCCAGATTTATTTGCTTATAAAATCTAATAAAGCTAAGAATGCACTATGGATCATTTTCAATCAATTAGACAAAAACATCCAATCGATGAAATACACATTCAAGTCATTTAATTTGGGATTGATAATTGAACAGAATGCCTAACCACGGCAGTCTTATTATCCCTGTGATAAGGAAACATCATCGCCTTTTACAACACATGCAATGTAGCCGTTTTGCCATTATTGAAGTCTGGAGAGGATTGAGCAACCCAACGCCCCCAACCAAGGCCAATATGAAGATTCAGCAAAGATTTCTTTTTTTTTTTTTTTTTTAACTCAAGCTTTTGCTAGAGTTAAACTTAACAAGCACATGGAGGCCTAATATACAAAGAGGCAATAAGGAATCAAAAGATAGTCAATATAAGAGCAGACAGAAATCCTAACGGAAGCAAAAGAAAGACAAAAAAACAGCTGGGCTCAATTTCATTTTGGGAACATGTGTTTCTTTGTATATAAGTATACTAAACAGCATATGCCATTTAGTTTGAGGCTACCTTTATCAAATGTCATTAAGGCTGAAGGATCATGTGCCCCATGTTGTAGGTAGGACTAGGCAATGTATAATATAATATAAATGCAATTGTTTGAACCACAATGTCTCTGTCCTACAGGACAAAAATTAGGATCCATCGCATTTTCCAAACAAAAAATCTTATGCTGTTTAATACATACACTTATAATAAATATAGATATCAAAACACACAAAAATCAGTTATGACCCAGGCTCATCTTCATTTCTGGATGAATAGACAACAAGTAGCCTATAGTATAACCACTATTTTGTGCAGGCACCTGGAAGAAGCCAGTAAAGACAAGCTTTCATGACAAAACACAGCTTTAAAACAGACACCTGCTAAAATAAACCGGCCAGGTCATCTCAACCATTCTTGACTTTTCTGACTTGGGATTTTTTTTTGTGTTAGAATAAGACAAAAACTTAAGGCTGAAGCGTTAAAACATATCCAAACCCCAAAACAAAAAAAAAATGTATCTAAGTAGCAGCTTACCAAACGTGACTACAATTCATTTTTCAGGTTGTTTTATCATCAGTTGGTATACCCACCAGTAACATGTTTCCTATCCTAAGGGGACAACACTCACTGTACCTTATTTTATCAAGAAGTAGCATCAGCCTGAGATGCTTTCATGATTTAGATTTCATCAACCCCCACAGTCAATCATCACAATAAAGAGGGCATTTGCTGTAGTTTACAGAAAATAAACTGAGGAGATCTGATAAGTTTGTAATTTCACTGTAGTTAAAATTAAATATTATTGGGGTTACTTTGTGAGGCAAAATTATACTGATAGACTTGGGACACTAAACGGGCTGCTGGGTGTTAAATTGACCCCTACCGGAAAAGAGAATACATGTTCAGACCTCAGTCTGGTCTGGTCACATTGTCCTAAACATCTTGCATGTGCTGCATGACAAGTAAAACTGTCCTCCCAGTTGTGTACGTTCACCTCGCACATTATATATTATTCAATGAACATAAAACTACCAACATTATCAAAAGCCATACATTATTTCTAGAGACATAGTAAATATATAGCCAGGATAATAAAGTATAACCGGTAGTTAGAAGTGCTGTGCAATGTAACATCTAACCCTAAGCACAAGAGGAAGGAAATTATTTAATCAGCATAGCGTTTTTTTTCCATTGGTGGATTTTAGGTGTACTCTCATTATGGATGATTTATTTGTTCAGACAAGAGAAATGAGAGGGGATGCTGGAAGTAATTTAAAAACTTTGTAAGCAAAAGTAAACAAATACTAAAAACTCAGCAAGATCTGTATAGAAGCAGCATAAAACAAAACCTATGTCCAGGTGACACAAACTATGCAACATTCCCAATAAACAGGCATTTGTGAACAGTCTGATGACAGCATGCAATTAAAAGCGAATGATGTTCTTTCAGTTTAAAAGCTCAATGTGGGACTCCCATTTAAAACATTGATATTTGTCCTCTTGACCTTCAGGTACAAAAACATGATTGCCACTCTTGGAGGGGATATCTTCCAATGGGGACAGCATCCACTTTGGAGATCGTCTTACTTCCTGTTGTATTTATAAGTCAAAAAGCAAAATTTCCTAAAAGATACTTAGATAAAAGAACAAACTATAAAACAGTATCCAAATGTTTACATGGTCTAAGTTGCCTTTCTAGATTGTTTTTGTATTTCACACACCAACTGGCCAATTTTCTCCTCTAAAAAAAAAAAAGTGTGGCAGTTTTACTTTCCCACATTAAAGTAAAACCAGATTCACAAACTTACAGTAATGCCAAAAGCCTGTAAACTTGTCTTTTTACACTGCTCAGCATTTGCAGAACCTCTGTGCCCCAAAAATGCCAGAGATCACTGGAGTCAATGTATACTGTCTACACCTTGTTACAGAGCTGAAGTTGTAAAATTGTATCTGTAAGGAACCCTGGCTGCTCAAGTACAACAAGTTGTTGTGAGCTACTTTTACTCTAGAAAAAGGTGACTAGCTGGGTACTAATATTACCGCTCTTTGGACATTTCTGGGTGTGATGGATATCTGCTCCACTAGAAAAAAATTTGGTGCCTTCTGTCGACATTTGCAGTGGTGTAGAAGTAGACAGCAGACACAGGAACTGAAAACATTCAAAAGTACTGAATGTCTGCAGAAGCTATGAAGACTGAGGCTTTTGACAGAAAGTATACATGCATAGAATGTGCTGCGTCTACAAGTGATCCTGTAGTTTGCTTTACGCTCAGGATTAAATTATGTATAAAGATAGTTTAACCTATATAAATGTTGCATCCTGCATTTGAATATTTACTTCATCCAGAAAATGTAGGGCCAAAGCCTAGTGGCATGTTAGAGTTTTACAACTACTCTTCTACAGAGCTCTAAAGTTCAGGCTTATTATATTTCATTATCCCACAATGAACTTTTAGCCAAAAAGCACATCACATTCAACATTTATAAAAAGAAAATACAAACAATAACTAAACAAAATTACAATATTTTATGAGCCTTATAATATGTGCTGTAAATACTGACCAATTTCACTTCTATAGTTAGGAAAAATGTATTTCTACTATGCACCGCGTTCCCAATGACACATAACTCACAGGCCAAAAATGACCCTGCTGTAACGGACATTAAGTTTCCGTATACACAGGTATTCTTAAAATGTAATTGCACTGCAAAAAATTCATTCAGTTGTAAATGTGGAAGTTTTCTGATCAGCATTTAATACTAACATTTATTAAGATGCTAAAATGTGAAATACAGTTCGTTACAGCAGAGTTTAAAAAGTAAGGCAAAACCAATTTTAAAAATTCTGTGGCTCTGAAAAGCCAAACTCTAAAGCCATTTTTTTAAATTGCTTTTCATAACTACTTCCTATACTATCAGAATAAGTTAGGAGAGGAGAGCAAAGAAAATATATCACTTTAATTATATTAACAGAAAGGTAAAACCTCCCCAAGGATTATATACTTTGAAATGAAAAGCCTGACAGATTTGATTTATACCCCTAAAATGTTCAAAATAATATTTGGGTGGGGATGGGGCTGGAGTTGAGCTTGAATCACTCTCTGTCAGCCTAAAAATTGCTCAACACCAACCCCACAGCAAAACCTTTGACATTTTCCAAGAGCAGAGGACCTGTACAATAAAAAGTTGGTAGTTGAACATTTGTGTATTTTATCAAACCAGCATTTCAAGTAATAAAAGAAATTTAACATTTTTATCCAGTTTTTGTATAAAATAAAAGACAAAGTTTGTGCAAAGTAATCAGATGGTAGACATTTAAAGGCACCTGCTATATTATAGTATTTCTTCTTCCACAATGTTTTTTTTTATTATTTATTTTTACAGCACATCAATTTAAAGTCAGCAATCTTTACTATGGCATGTTCAGCAATCCCTAATGGGGGAGATATAAAGTCATTTTATACACATTTAAGTGTTAGAGATGAAACTGTTTTTAGGGAATGGGGAAAAAAAAGTTTTGGTCATATGGAGTAGGTAAAACAAATAATACAGTATATTTCACAATATAGTGAAAAAGTGCTTTATATTGTCCCTTGGCTGTAGCATTTTACAATGTGAGGAAGGAAAAAAAAATATCTGTGTATTGTACACATTTTGGCATTTGAAGTGTTATGAGTTCAGCAAGCAGAAAACTCCCACATGTTAAAGAAAACTAAATTCTACTCCCTCTTCAAAACAGCTGGCAAGTGGTACCTGTGTTCTCTAAGAGAGTCTTTGGCGTGTTGGGTTTGTTAATGATTTCTACAAGTTGGTGCAACACCATTGGAACATAAGGCTGCATTTCAATTCCTACAAAACAAAAACAGGCTTCATAGTTACTACACACGCTATTGTATTCATAATTACAATACTACTTCTGGAAGACTAAAAAAAAGTTAAACAAAATACAACATACAAAATCAAATACGTAAATAAAACAAAAATAAATTAAACAAGTTAATAGAAAATATGGTTGTTTTGAAACATTCATTAGTCAGTCCAAAACAGGTTATGAATATCAGCTAGACGACGTAATAGAGTCAGTTGTGATAGATACCACTACTAGTGAGAGTTTATTTAAATGGTTTAAACCTTTCTTCCCCCAAATAGCCATTGGAAAAAATGGTTGCAGTAATGGCTTTAAACTGTTGGCCGCAGATTAACTTTATGTGACAAACACATTTAAGCCTATGAACCACATGGCTTAAAACCTCACTTCACAAGATGACAACACTGCATTAGGTTTATTTCAGAATAAATAACACGGTCATCCTTTAGAGGAAATCAATATATACCAAGCCATTGACATGATGAAAAGGTAATTAAACTACAAAACATGGGGACCACAAAAATGTTTAACATGTATGTAATGTATAGCGTCCTAGATAATAATGTATATGGAAAAGGTAATCTTTCTTTTTAAATTCATGATTGCTGCGTGTACTGCACAAAAAAAAACTTGTGTCAACAGCCACAGGAACTACGGCCATTTATCAATTGTTTTGGAAAAAAACTTGCACATGCATACTGAAAAAATGTCATTAACTTGCAGCTAGCTGATGAACTTGGCATTTACAAAAAGACAGTCAGGTTCTCTACGTACAATTTCAAGGCATGCAAAAATTGTCAATCACAGAACTAAACATGAGGCAAAAAAATTAAATGAACATGCACCTGCCTTTTCAGCTTCCAAAAGGCAAGCAATCTAAACAGACTGAAGAATCTGAAGTGCAGAAGAGATCAATTTTTCTCTACATAAAGAAAAAGTGTGAGCAGATGGATCAAACGCTACTCAAGGTCCACATCTGCTACCTTAGTGTGGAACGCTAAAAAGGCGGGTATAAAGAAGCATACTATAGCTTCTGGAAATGTCTTTTTCTGAAGGCGTTTGTTGGGGGACCGGAGCAGCCTGTAATCCTCCTTCACCCTGCCACCGTCTTCATCCTTCTTCTGGCTACTTCACCCGATCCTGCACTGTGCAGGCGTAAGATCGGGTGGCGTATCCTGTTGTAAATGGGGAAGGGGGGGGGGGGGGGGGTGCTGATTTCACTGTGCATGCATGAGATTAGCATGGTTTCATATTTCAAAGGCAAATTTAGTGGAAGATTAGCATAGTGGGAACGTTTTAGAGTCAGTTTACACAATTATTTACATTTATATTTTATGCAGCTCATTTAAATGAAAGGGCTGCCAACACTGCCCACAACTTTTAAAGGATGTGTGCATACACACTGGAAGCAACAAACACATGAAATATTGCAGCAAATTTTTGTACATGATAACAGCAGTCAAGTTTACACCTCTTTCTCAATAATAAAATAAAAACTTACCCATTTGTATAGAAATTTCACCAATTGCCCAGGTAGCATTGTTGCATACAGAAATTAATTCAGGGTTTAAATTTGTTCCTAAGATGGGCATGAAATCCGCTACAAAGAGAAAAAAAAATGATTGATATAATAAAAATGCAGATGTAAACAAATTATTAAAACATTGTAATGTTAAAGTGGCTGCCACAAAAATATAAGAGCAGTGGTATAGGGACAAATTTACTTTGATCTCCTTAAAAACTTAGTAAACTAGAAAATCTTCAGCACTTATTAATTCCAGTGCCAGATTCCTGGTTGTGATTACCATTTTTAGCAGGAATATCTTTTTAGGAGCCAAGATCGAAAATACAGGTGCAGGAATGGCGAGTATATTCTTAAAGCAAAATAGAGCTAACATACGTACCAATGCATGATTTGACATGTTGAAAGCATGCCTTAGTCAAGTCTCCCAATAATGCAAAAGAACTCTGCCTAACCTCTGGCATCTTATCCTAGAAAAACAAAGAAAGAGTTAGGAGGCCAAAATATACAATTGGCTAACTTCCCTTTAACAACCAGCTAATTGCATTTTACTGTATTGTTACAGGCAGATAACTTACCTGCATACACTGGTACATAAGAGTCAGGATATTGCTCCGAGCCACAAGCTGTTCAATACTACCACCAAGCCCTTCCGCCAACCCGCTTAGAAGATCTAGTGCCACAATCATGAAATCTTTATCTGGAGACTCATACTGGTCCGGCTGAGCATTGTGCATCTGAAATCAAAAACGTCACTACTTTTTATAGTTCTATATAAATATGTCTTTTCCTAAACTGACAATATTAGGGGGTAGTACTAATTGACAAACATATTACTATTATATCTACATACTGCATAGGCTGACTATTGCATGTTTATGAGTTTGCTGAATAATTTCACTTAAAAACAATGGCCATTAATATATTTGTGTCTTCCTCTGCACTATAATCAGGCAGCTTTTTTGAAGTCCTTACTTGATTTTGAAATGTCTATCTGAATTTGCAGCCATTTAATTAAAATAAAATGCAGTCCAGTACTGATGAAAAAATGACTTTGCTCTCAAATGGCATTCTAATTTATTTAAAAGCTGTTCAAAAGTTTGACAGAAGGCGTCTTGTATATTGTGACATGTGCTATGTTGTGGCATGAGGTATACTTTCACTAGAAACACCTAGACACACACACACGAATATAAACATGGAGGCATATTTATTAAATTGGATTTCCAACTTCAGGTCAAATGAAGAGAACTCATAGAAAACAAGACTGCAGTATGTTAAAATTGCCCCATATTTATATAGACATCTTGGAAAGCAAAGGGTGTGCACTGTAACATAGCTAACAATGATATTTTAATACCCTTTTTCATTGAAATAAATTTGCATTGTGAAACGAATATCTGTGAAGCAGTTCTAAATTGAGATAAGGTAACACTGTAGCAAAGACAGCTTTTACATCATCAGGAGTACTTTTATAATAATAAAACATTACCATTGCTTGTTGAAGAGTCTTTTGTACCAAGTTCACACAACGCTGGTATACAGGTTCACAGTACGGTAAGAAACCAGACTGAAGTGCAGTAGCAACGGAAGATAGGCACTGAAAGGTAAAAAATATTTTACTAAAGATGACTTTTATAAAGAGTATTTGAAGTACCTTGACTGCTTTGCTTGACATCTTTTTTTCAGGTAGATATTCGCGGTAACTAACTTTTTAAAGCAAAGTTTACAAAGAAAAAATATTTCTGAAACAAATACAACACAAAGTTTCCAGCACAATCACCATATATTTAAATGGAAGTTTATATTTTTTTCTTTTTTTTGCAAACTAATGTGAATTCAAAAAGTAATAGGATAAAAATTGACAAATTTTTTTGCAGCACAACTTTTGTTCCTTGCAACCTTTCAATTATTAAGCAGTTTTGTAATAAAAACTAGACCATGTAAAGGATTTTTTTGAACAATACTGCAAATAGTAAACATAGTAAGGCAATATACAAAATGAGAAAGAACAAGAACAAAAACCCAAGAAGCATACGTCTTTTTTTCAGAGACATTGCAGAGAAAGTCACAATGTGAGCTGATGCTTTTTGTAGTGCACAAAAGTTAATTGAAACTGAAAAAGTTTTCTTAGTTTCAGTTGCAGTAGTGTAATACCCGGTTATTCTTATACCTTTATTCACAGTCTATTAGATATTTTTTATTTGACCAAACAAAGTGTGGGCAGACTTTTGTAAGATCCAACAGAGACAAATACAGCTGCTTTTCATTAGTGGATAACCAAGAAGTATCTGTCCTTCCTATTAACTTCCTATTATATTATGTTACATTTTTGGTCAGTAAGCCAACTTCATGTGAGCATAAAGAGCCAGTCTACAGCATGCTTTAACAACACAATGACCAACAACCTGCAGGAACCAGATCAAAGAAGAAGTGAGATGATCACTACCCAGAACAATGGATGGAGCTCAGAAGATAGGAGGAAAGCCACAGCGATGCTGTACACTGTATAGTTCTTGTACAGTTTACTTGTTGGAGAGCGGGTCATAAGGGTGAGCCATCAGTGGGAAGGTAAATTGTTAAAAGTGGAATAACTGTATTGAACCACTGTCAAATGTCCATGTTATAATGTTTCTTTATTTGCTCTTTATCAGAACAAGAAGTGAAAGCAAAGCTCTAACCAGGTCTCAATTACAGTGAAAGACAAGCATTACAACCTTTTCCCATCTATCAAATCTTCCAAGGTACTTTGAAACTTTGAACTGCAGTAAAGTGTTGTAGAACTATTGACTGGTTATATTACTTCCTTATTTCTGAAATGACCACGAAAGATACAATCTCTAACCATCACAGTCAAGATCCATTAAACTTAAGATCTCTAAATAAAAAGAATGAATGCCAAGGAAGTCAAAATGAACCAGTTTAGCCTTAACCAGGACGCTAAACTCAGAAGAACTTACCTCAAGTAAAGGGAAAAGATCTTTGTCTTCATCCTTTAAAACATTCCATTTCTGAATAAGTGGAGGCATCAACATCTGAATATACTCCTATGAAAAAAAGTAGATATTTCAGTTAGGTAACATCTATTCTGCTTGGTTTTAATAAAATACATTAGATTAGCTGAATACTCGTCAGGATTTTCATTTAGATGCAGAAGAGATCGTATAAGCACAAAGCCCTGCTTATGAGGTTTCTCTGCAGGTTAAAGCAACCACATACTGCATGATCTCAGCTTCAAGTTGACAGAACTTTATTCAACAATAGTTTACATAATTCCTTGTAACTAAGAAAATTATACTTTAATATAAAGGCCTTTAAAATCACAGACCTAAAAAGGTAAAACTGTTGTATAATATTCTAACTTGGTATTATGTTGTTTCAACAATTCCTTGTTACTGAATTTCATTGTCTATATTAAAAGGACAGGAAAAAGCCGATAGGTAGGTGGTTAGGTATGTACTCACAGGTTTATTTAAGTGATGTCCAACAGAATCGGCTAAAGTTCCTATAGCATCATAAAGGATGAGAAGGTTTTTGTGCTGGTATTTACTGAATGCAAAGACCAATGTGTCCAGGATGTAAGCCAAGTAGGGAACAAGCTCCGTACAAGCCTCCTCTTCTAAAGTAGCAAAGGCACTGAAGGAATACAAAAATGAATAAAATCATTTTAAACACATCAGGACAATTATACTACAGTTCATTTATTTAGGAATACAGCTTGCATTTACTTAAGCATTTCACACAGTATAAAATCAAATGGCACTACACATCTGGCATCTGTCATTTGATTTAGATCTTAACATTCGGGTACTAGAGCCATTTAAATATGCCTCTCACAACGTTAAGCATGGAGAGCCAGTGTGAAATGCCTCCTAACAGTCTTGGTTGTCCAGCTGTTTCACATTCACCAGAATTTTATAAATCAACAACCTAGAGAAAAAGCAAGCAGCAAGTAAAACATACTTGACTAAATACCTGTCCTAATTTCAGCCAGGTTACTGGCATTTTCACATGGAAAGGGGAGCAACGACAGTACCTATGCATGGCCATCTCTCTCCTAAACAAGTGGCATTTGTTGCGACAGCCATTGGTTAAGACAAATGTGTGTTTGCAAAAGGAACCTGAGCTTGTTTGAAGTTTTAGCAGCAGGGCTTCCCCACATGATGAAAGTGATCAAAGCAGTTGTTAGTTACATCACTTTCACATGCAATAGAAATGGTGGCTTTTATATATAGCTTAAGTACAAACTAAAGCTCAAAAATAAATAAATAAAGTGTGCCATCTGCATTTTCTTAACACATTTAAAACTCAACTAAGGTAAAAATGTAAGACAGCAAGAAAGCTTTAAACTTAACAGCATAAAAAAACAAAAAACAAAGTACACACAAACTTACCTGCAAGCAGCTTCTTGCACTCGTTTGTTACTGTCAAGGATGCGTTTTAGCAGCTCTGTCATTAATGGCTTTAAATACATATCTGCCGGCTGGCTGACTACCCAGTGTGCATAGCGGCTAAGGGTCCAGCAAGTAATGGAACGCACAAGAGCCTTCTTATCAGAAAGGCACTGAATAAGATGGGGGATCAGCTCAGGGAGGTAAGGAATCATACCCTGCATGCAACCTAAAACACAAAACATTTACAAACCATTAACTGTATTATATTTTATCACCAGCTAAAAAAATATTGTATTTTTTCCTTTATTTCTCTAATTCAAAAAGATAAGAAGTACTCCCATGATCAGTGGGGTCTATGGTTTATGCAAATTTCAACCCCAACAAAAATTAAAACACTACCTAAATTACACACTTTTGTACAGTTCCATACACAAAACTTAGTTTGATAATATGTGTAATTAGTATATATATTACAATTTGGGGAGTTATTAAAATGGCACTGCCCAACAGTCAAATGGTTTTACCCATGGTTCTATATTCCCCCCCCCCCCCCCCCCCCCCTACATAAGCAGTGTGCTGCCCCCAAAAAGTTATACATAGCAGTTAGACAACTATAGTATAGAATTACATAGCTGTGACCCATAGGATGTGTCCCACTTGCTACTTTTAAGAAGGTGATAGAGAATATTTACCCTCTGCAATAGCTCCAAGAACAAGGATTCCAGACTCCTTGACTACCCATTCTGGATGGAAAAGTAGTTCTTTTAACAGAGGCAAGATGTGTGGCAGAAGCTCTTCCCGAAACACATTAGCAAGCATGTCAAGAGCTGCAGCTGAACATTTCCCTGAAAGGGAGAAAAAACATATTAGGTAAAGAAGTGAAAAGTATGAAAAATAGTTTCAATCAATGGCACTCATTTGAACAATGTGGTTTTAGGTCACTGAAGGTAAATATATCTATAGCTCTATATAACAGTAGTCATTTATTTCATAACATGGTTCACATATTTTAAGTGTGGACCGAGGCAGGATTGTCTCACTCAAAAAACAATTATTGTCATCTCACAAGGCCTTTTTCCCTAATAACTTAATATAAAATCCAGCAATCCTGCTCACTGCCACCAGCTGCCAAATTTGTAGACAGATTCTTTTTGAACCAAAGCTGCTGTGCTGCTTGAACAGCTGGCAAGGAGTTAGCCATGGGAAAACGTGCAAAAGTGCTCGACTCAAATAATGTATGTCATATTGTGTCACACAAACACTGTTAAACACTACATTTCTGGGGACCACTATATGTAAACAAAGTACAAGGACAACACATCAAAATGTTGAAACGGATATTTTGTTTTTCCGATAAATGCTTATTTTAAATTTGATGCCAGAAACATGTCCCAACTGAGGAAGGAAAATTGTAGTTTCTGCAAGGCCTTCCTTGAAGAAAGTACTGTCTAGGCAGAAGCACTTAAGAATTACTAGTACCTTCCCAAATTTTAAGCTATGCCATTTGCTTACTTTAATGTACACTCATAACATCACATATGTCAAACTACAGGACAGCTTATGTCTTTCCTTCAATGCATTCCAAAATTACCACAGGACCAGAGAAGGTGGCTGTATATCTGGAGCATGTTTTCATAGGGTTTGCACGGTAGCTTGCGTTTGTAGATGAAGTATAATCTGTTTGCAGACAACTCTTTTATTAAAGCTGTGTTTGAGTTGCCAAGGACCACATCCAGTACATTTTTTTTTAGCTTCATCCTTTACTTATAACCCTAATTTGTTGTGGTGGTGCATTTTATTTGCACAATTTAAATGAAATAAAAGAGTATAACTAATTAGCAAAACAATGCATTCTGGTATTTACATTGTAGTGTTGCTTATGGTTTAACATGTTAGATTTCCTTAGTGTTTTCAATGTTAAAATATACCCAACTCACTTATATTCCAGTCAGATATTGTATCATCATCGTCAAGGTCATCTTCATCCTCATCATCTTCCTCAATTCCATCCTCTTCATGGGCCTGGGCCACCGTTCGTGATCTGTGAAACCTAGGCCGGATATCCTGCTCACTGTCAGGCACAGCTTCATCTTCTTCTACATCACCCTAGAAAGCAATCATGAAACATAGGACGGTTACAACTTACAGCATGGAAAACCGCAGGGAAATCTCATTATGGCTCACTCACCTTAAGTAAGATGATATCAATTTCTGAATATTTCATCCCATTCACCAATACTGGTATCAATCTAAGGGGAAAAAAGCATAGCAATTAAAAACATTACTGAAGATAAAGATTAACTTTACAAGTGATTTCAATCAGGGAAAGCACCAATTAAATGTAAAATAACAAATATCTATAATTTATAGGTTTTTACGAAGATAATTGTTCTTTTAACTAGATGTTGGCATACTAAATCACATTCTGGATTCCAAAAGACACTGGAGGTCTCTGCACTGTAACATCTTTAACAACCCACACACTTAAGGCTGTTAGGCTTTTACTACAATGTGTTTTTGAGTCCCTTTACATTAGAGCACAAGCACAAAAGTTCACTTATTTGTACATGTGGGCAACATGATGTTGCCAAGTGCAGGTACACCAGAAGTGAGATTTCTCCAGTTGAAAAATCGGTACGAAACCAGTATGTAATTTACTTTACATCATACACCACAAACAGTATTTAAAGTGAACTAATACATCAAATATGTAAACATATTTTGTTTTGTTAAAGTCACTTACTTAGCAAGATGCTGACAGAGTACTTCTTTGCAAATGGACTGCTCAGCTAGAGTTAGCCAAAACTCGCAAGCCTCTAAGGCCACATTTTCATCATGGTCCTGTGTTCTCTGGAGCATGTACTGGTGTCAAGGTAGAGTAAGAGATAAATAAAGCACATTAGAAAGACTACAAAACACAAATTATGTAAAGTTACCCAGTAAAGCACAACCTGAATTTGTTCACAAGACATAACCAGAAAAATGTGCTGTCCCCTATCCTCTATATGAAAGCTCGTATATAGTTATGGTAACCCCAAGGCTCCAAACACATAGCAGCACCCAATAGATAAAGGCTCCAACTCTCTAACCACATTTCTTACACCTGTTAGTAAGGAAGGTGTGAATTGATAAAGCTCAATTCAGCTTTAAGCTTACCTACCAGCCATAATGCTGTGATGGTAAGGCTGAGAACTACAATAAGGATCAACATATTTGAAAGCATCTTTTAAAAACAAACAAAAAAACAAAAGTTGGCACAGAAATGAATGAAATATCACTTCATTAGATCAGCTTATGTTTTAGCCCTGCCATTAACAGACCACCAACAGGTTGAATTGAAAGATCTAAAAACCAGTAGTAGTAATTTGCTTACAGTTCTTGAAGTGTATACCTGGTAAGTTCTAATCCCCCATATACCGGCAAAACATATTTCGATGAAAAAAAATTTTTCTTGCCTCACTATGACTGGGCTCAATGTCAAGGCTTCCTGTAAGAGGTCCTTTGTTTTCTCATTCTAATACTGTGAGCAGAGTTTACAGGAGAAAGCCAAGGGATAATCTAATCTAGGTGCTGCTGCTCCACCTGTTCATTCAAACGGCTGGGGGGAGAAGTGACCAACAAAAAAACTTTTGAAGCCACCTAAACCCATATGAACCCATCAGAGTAGGAAACAAAACAAAATCTCAAAAGGAAATTAGCTTCTTGAATAAGTGTGTCCCATATGATAAATTTTGTTTACAGGTATTTACAGATTTAGAACTGAACACTTGCAAACAAACATATGTTTTCATGGCAAATTCTTGCCGACAGTTTTTCTCTTGGACAGAGATCCTAGAAAGCAATATATTTACAGCCATAAAATATATGATTAATATTAAAGTCCAGTAAAATGAAAACTAACCTCAACTATGTTGTGCATGTGAGGAAACAGGCGGTCCATCCGTACTTCAAGCAGCATGACAAGTGCCCGGCAAACATTTTTCCGAACTTCTGGCTCATCATCCGTGGCCAAAGCAAACAGATTCTATAACACAAAGTACACTAATTACATTTTGTTTAATGCCATTCATGGGTGACTACTTGTTTAAAGATGCTAGCTGTCCAATTGTACCATTTTGACAATACCAAGGCACAATACCGTTGTACAGACCAATTTATGTCAATGAATACCTTTATGCATTTTTTGGACAGTTTGTGCATTTGTGAGAGAAGGATCTGCTTGACTCTTAACTGTTCAGTTCTGTGACTGACACACCAAACTTTTCATTAAAGACACAGTGCCTACGCTATTACATTTGAAAAGGTTTTAGCTAAGGCCAATGATCATTGAACTCACTTTGTTTAAAGGAGAAAACTTAATTGCCTGTTTTAAATACCAACTGGTTTTGTGTTTTTATAAAATCAATGATTATACATCTCACTTACACAGGCCACACCTTAGGTTCATATGCTAGTTGAGGAAATATCTATTGGCCAATCACTTGGCAGAAACTCAAGAAAACCTGCTGAAGTTCAAACCAGGCATAAGGTTAGGGTAGAAAGTTGATTTGAATTACTACAAACGTGGCATGGTTGTTAATGACAGGTGGGTTAAAAAAAGAAAAATTATCCCGTAAACAACAATGTGTTGTTCATGTCAGAGGTCAGTGAATAAAAGCCAAAATTAACTCAAAAAAACTAATTGGACAACCACATAAAAAACATGGATCAAGCATGACTGTATTAACAGTTTAGGCTGCTGGTGGTGTAGTGTATGGAGGAATATTTCTGAAGCAAAAGAAGACACCTCCTCTCCGAAGCCTAACATGCTTAAGAGGCACAAATCAGCAGAGAAAGTCAGGGTGGCCGTTTTTTGTGGAATTTTAAGAGTCATTCTTATTGATTTTGTGGAAGGTAGCCATGCCATTACCAATCAGCAGTAAATTGACCACATAAAAAGAGGTTGAACAAGAATCTAGAAATGATTCACCATTGAACCACACATCTCTAGCACCAAATTGATGACACAGATCAGATAAAAGTGAATGTGAAGAAGTGGATACAGCAGTGCACTAGGGAAAGAGGATTTAAGCGTTTGGTTCAACAATGGCACAAATTCTAGTAATGAAAACCAGGTTTGGTAGTACCTTTGTACAGAGAAAGTTATTTTACCAACAAGTGGAATTTAAACAACATATGTTAAGTTTTTAAAATTATGCCCACTTTTAATTATGGTACAGCATATATGCAAACACATACACACACATATATTATAGTTTATATTTTACATCTTTACCAGCAATTCAGTTCTAGGTGGAAATCTGTGGACCTTAAACTGTTTTTCCCCACCAAAACAAGATGTTTGTTCGAGGCGAGGCAGCAGTGTCCCTTTTTTCTTCACACTCAAGAACCCAGGCTGGTTTGGACTAAAGCTGATTCAAGTTCATAAATTTTATTTAACCCCCCCTAGGGGTAATCCCGAGTGTGACTCAGGGTGGATTTTATCTGCAAATATCGGTAATACCAAGTCACACTGGGGGTAGCTTTAACCTCAAAAAAACCCCACTTGCCTTGTTCCGTTGTTGTCCCTCGTCGTCCTGGTGGTCCTTGCAGGTCCTGGGGACACTTCCCTTTCTTCCGATCTCCAGCCGGCAAATGCAGATGATCTTCGGGGTTTCCCAGTGACGTCGGTGCAGGTGGTATTTTTAAAGTTGATTATAAAATTTATTAAATATTGGACATATTCTGGTGTGTTATGCTTAAGAGTTAAAGCCTACAATGTAAAATTTCCATGCAAAAAAAAGTAACACTTTTTGCATGGAAATTTTAAAGGAATATGAACGTTAGGGAGGTTAAGGAACTTGTTTATCCCTGGTCAGTATCCCAAACAAAAAAGCCAAAATGTGGGTCAAGCCTGCTGCCAAACTATTATATTAAACGTTCTTTTAATAATATGTTAAATCTGAAAATAATAAAACATGCTTTTTTTAATGGCTGTGTAAATTTGTGTTTAATATCATTTATACATCCATGGTAAGAGAAGAGCCAGCATCAACTAGCATATTTATAGCATTTCAGCGGTGTCAGATTCCAATACTGCAAATAACACATTGCTGGTGTCAATATTTGCAGCTTCAAAATACATTAATCAGCCAGATCAGTCATGTCTACTGGACTGAAGTGGAATGTGAAACAAAAATGAATACGTTGTCATGTCATGTTGTGCTCTCCAGATGCTAGGAGTGTTTAAAGCATAGTCCAATAATTGCTCCTACAGAATCTGATAAACCTGCTAACCTCGCATCTTATGTCCTTCTCTATCACAAATACTTTTAGTTTAATAAAAAGGCGTTTGGTTTGCATTATATTTTATATATTATGTGTTATTTTAAATGGTTTTGCATGCATTTTAGGGCACACAAAGAGCTTCAGTTTAAGAGAAGTTATTTTATTGTTTTATCCTAAAGATAAACTCCAGGCTTACCTCAAGTCTTGCTAAGTTGTTCAAACTCCTTTACTATACAAAATTTGCCAACACTAAGTGCATTAGAAGCTATCACTACTATCAATCATAGAGACTTACCATCCCATGTTGCATGTAATTGCAGACTGCCAAGGATTACCCACATCTTTATCAAATCTAAATTGTCTTATGGGGTGGATATTTGTCTAAACACTTTAGGAGCTTGTCCACTTCATACATCTACCCTGTTTCCCCGATTATAAGGCACTCTCTTATATTTTTTGAAATGCCAAAATATGCCCTGGGTCTTATTTTCAGGGGATGTCTTATTTTTCCATAAAGAAGACTACAGTACACATTTCTTGTTGAAAGTCACTCATGATCACTCATGTTCCATT
>NC_092863.1:76429568-76487498 GCF_032062135.1 Pyxicephalus adspersus | reverse complement strand
GAGTGTCTTATTTTAATTATTTTTTTAAAAATCGGGGGTGGCTTACTTAATGGGGATGTCCTAAAATCGGGGAAACCTGGTAGGCTTATAGATCTTGGGAGGAGTCAGAGTGCTTTGTTTTCAGGATGCTTTGTACAGTACTCTACCAACCCCTCTCCACCAGCCATGATAAAAAGATGCTTTAATGAAACTGTTAGTTTTTGTTTTCTCTACCTTCCAAACATCATTTCCAGACATTACCCTTTGCTGGTTCTACCTGATTTTCAAAACCACAGGTATGCAACCCAATCTATAAAATGACAACATTTTCTACATTGGTATCACAAGACTAATTTTTACATAAATTGGAATAACATCCAAGATCTAAAAGGTCTATAGCACTTTATGTGCCTGGTAAAAATACCAGCATACCTCAATAAAAGAATCAATGTGCATCATAAGAGCTTGTGTTCTTCCAATGATAAACTGGTTAACACAGGCAACAGCATGTGACCTATTTTGGAGGAAACAAGAAGGAAAACAATCAAATTTAATGTGATATGCATCAAAGAACTTAAATCAGGAGTACAGAAAGATGATATATAATTGCTGCAGAGTCCAAAACTTACATTAATGTGTAAAACACATGAACACATTTAAAATGCACACAAGCAAAAAACAGACAGGCAATGCAAGCAGGTTTGTCAGTATCATTTGACATTGGCCATCCCGTCTTAAATGTTTTAAATCTGTAGGTGGTTCAAAACATTTCACAACAAGCCTGATGCACAACTTTTAAATATTAGATCTGTGCAGCAGAGGTCAGAGCGAATGGGGTGGCCCTTTATGTCCTCACCAAGTCTTCCTCTCCTATGAAGCTGTTTGAAAAATACAGATGGACATTTAGCAAATGGCTTCCCCAATACAGCACAGTCATTTCCCTACTTGTGCCTATTACCGGTCACCACAACACACATTCCTTAATCTAACCTTCCCTAAATCATTTAAGCATTTACATTTCATTACAGAGGTGGGGGGATGGGGTTGTAGGTGCAGAAAGTTTAAAGGGAAATACCTTTTACAGTACTAAGCCAACAATGTTTAGTATATCATGTGTCACAGAATGCTACCCTTCTGTTTGATAAAAGCCTTCTCAATAAATAAACAGTAATACATACACACAAATACAAGTTCCTTCAAAGTCACCAACTTCACATGGCCATTACATTATAGAGGGAAATAATTTAAAATACCTTATTTTTGGACTACTGTGTTTGAAGAACTGCAAAAACTTTGGAATCATAACATTAAGCGGCCTTTCCAATACATCACTGTCTAAAATCTCAGCAGAGTCTTCACAGATTTTCTGAAGGGCTCCAAAGGCTCCCTGAGGCAAAAAAAAAAAAAAAGATGGTTATAACAAGAACTAAATGATCATGTCCTAAAGAAAAAATTCTTTCATATGCATGTTACATTTACAAAACATAGGCTGATCAATAGATTTATGGAAATATAATCAGCTTTACGTAAACAATAAAGTGTGAAAGCTTGGTTTCTATATTTGCTTGTTATATATACACATGCCATTTTTCTTTGCCTAAAGCAGACTCTAATTTGTACACAAGTGCACAGCTGCAGTTTTCTATGCACCCCGGAGCAAACATGGGTATGAAAGAACTGTAATGCAGTAATTCTTTTTTTGCCAATTATCAGGTAGGTAAACACCATTACTGTTAATTAGTGGAAAGGCATGGAACCATGCACATTGTTTAAAACTTAGGATAATGAGAACATGAGGACATAAAACTAAAAACCTGGGGGATTTTTTGTCAGTAGGTATTCTTTAGAGAATACTGTTTTTACTTTAAATGAATCAGCATGAACCTACCACAAAATATCACAATTTTAACAAACTTGTTTTTAAAAGTATAGAACTAAAATATCACACAAATCAAAGAGTGGGATTAAATCGCAGGATGTTAAAAACCATTAAAAACTATATAAAACCATTTTTTTTAAAATATTCTTACTTCGCATGTGTTATAATCTTCAGAGTCCAACAGACCACACAACTTTGGTAGCAGCTCCGGCCAGTTCTGTAACTCTCCTTTTGAAGCGATCGTTGTAATTAGGATTCCTAATAATCAATTAAAACGCAGATATGCAACCATTAGTATTTAATAGCCTTAAAAAACAGCGATACAACCTTATATAACTACCTACAGCTGGGCTATGTCCCCACAAATGTCTTCCCCAGAGGACAAGTTGCTCCTTAAAAGTCTATCAATTACAAGGACTACAGAGACCTAGTTTTCAATTATAAGTACTTTTGACATTTCAAAATAGGGGTAAAAAAACAAAACAATGAAAGCTGTATTTAGGGTTGCTGGAGAGACAGTATTTTTTTTAACCAGCTGCATTGAAAAACGTTTTTTTTTTTCACTCACATCTTTAAAATGCTCATGAGATTTGCAAAGGCCAGTATTCACCAATAGCAAATTTAAAGAGCAGAAACAAAGTGCCTAAACATAATAGCTCAATTCACATTACAATGGTGGAAAAACAAATACCATTGTACTTGGAAAAACACAATATGCTAACTGAGCTTTTTATGAAGCTCTGGGTTCACTAAAAGGCCCTGTTCTGTACTCTAGGATAGGCTAATTTTTTTTTTTTAACATGGAGGAAACCTTGAAATACCTTTTCATTTCTTAGGAAACCACTGCTAATTAAGCACATTAAGTACATTAGCAATGCTGGCCATTGGGAAGAATGTCACCCTTACAGATAGCCAAAAAGATTATTGGTGTCAGTTAAACTGATCTAAAATGTCACAAATTACGTAAGGAACCCCTAGCAACCTCTGGAGGAACCCTGGTTTCCTGGAACAGAGCACTTACCTACTGTTGCCCTGATTAGTGGGGATGAGTCACCAATGTTATTTAAGCACTCGCTCTTTATAAAGTCAGTCACCCCATTGGGGAAGTTGTGAAAATGCGCCTTAACATTATTTTTCAGAATCAGTCCACTCAAGGAACGTGTAGGCTCATCTGAAAGAGAAAAAAATTAGCATGAAGTCACACATGGGTTTAATTAGAGCTTAACAGCCATAAAAACCAAATATTTTTGCAAATAGTCATATAAATCATAGAACTTGGTATAGAAAAAAATACAAATGAAGAATATTGACTCCATTTGTAATGCCCATAAAAGCTGGCTTTATCTATGAAGTCCAAGTGAAAAACAACAACATGGCTTTCTAAAGTGATTTACAAATATACTTTAAAGTTTTTATTATACAAGTATTTACTCCATCATACAAACACAACCCTATTCTTAAATAAATGCCAACAAAGCAATTCAGATCAAATGCTCCTAAAAAGGATAAATAATTGAGGATTATAGGATATTAAGCACTGTAAAGAGGGGGGGGGGGGGCTGCACAATAAATTGGGGTGGGAGAATTTTCTATTTGGTGTGCTTGCGTTTTCTTTAGATGAAGGAATCAACTTGCATGTAGCTGCCATAGATAATGACAGAGAAATGGTTCTTAGGTCTGACCCAATCTGAACATTTAGCATTTACACAAAACACGGAATTGAGGCAGAACATCACAAGTACAGGGGATAATGGTGGTAATATGACTGTGATGGGGTGGTTTATATCTGAAGAGAAATATAAAATCTAGTCAGGCTTAAAGACAAGATGGATAGAGACAAATGGAGAATTTCTAACTTCAAGAGACCTTTGGACAGAGGATTACCTTTCAAGAGAACAATTAAACATTCTGCCAAAACTACCAGAACCTAAACATTTAGGAATGACTTATACAAATCACAGACCTTAATACAACTAATAATCTGTGCCAAAAAATCCCCTTCCTATTACAAAGGTAGAGAAAATCTGCCAAGAAAATTGAAATATGTAAAGTTAATTGACACATTCCCCCAAATGACTGGCAGCTGAAACCGCAGCCAAAAGGTAGATTTACCAAATGCTGCATGAAAATGTTAAATACTGGTTCAGACCCAAAAATTACTTTTTAGTTAACTGAAATACACCTTAATTTTCTTTAAATCTAATAACAGAATTCAGTATTAAATTAATATTGCATGTTTGTATCTGTCATTTGCCCCCCTCTAATGTACAGTGCTGTGAAATATGTTGGCACTATTTACTGTTTATTATTTATAATACTACTACTACAAAAGATAAAAAAAATACAAAAGTGCTAACCTATACATAGTACTTTACACAAGGATACTGAAAAAAGTCTTAAAAGTCCATTGTCCCTCTGTGTCAAAGCAGTCACATGAATTTCCAACCAATCTAATTCTTCCCTCTGCGATTCACATGACCCACATGTGTGATTTGAACACAACCTTTTGGTTATCCAATAGCTTTATGGAATGCAGAAGACACCCAATAGCAATGGCACATCTGCAGCTCTGGATCAGAGGCCCCTCAGATAAAAAAAAGCAGAAATGACCAGGACAGTCAATTTGGACAAATACAAAAAGGAAATCGTATTTACGGCGCTGTCGACACCAATTCTCGAATTTCAACAAAAAGTGCATACAAGAAAAGTACGAAAGTTACTAAGAAGTCTAAACATTTATAAAAACTGCCCCCCAGAAGCGAAGCTGCCAAGGGTTTGTATCTACAATTAAGGCTAATGGTACCCAGGCCCACAAATGAAACATTCACTTACTATTCTCATAGTAACTCTTGTTACTATTTAATTAGAATGAGCTAACAAAGGCATAGTTGAGCCTTAAGAATATAATCTGCTCATGGTGAAATATATTACTTGGCCAAGTAAGCCAACAGATGGATCTTATTTTTCATTTCATTTGACTTGCGAATCAGAGACTATATGTGAAACAACGGAAAAAATGAAACTAATTCATTGGCATGTAGATAAATTTACAGGAAAAAAGGGTAGGCAGAAGCTGCACATATTTCATAAACATTTAGCATAGTTGAAGTGTGAGTAATACTGTACCACTGACTCCAGGGAACAACCCCTCCTAAGCAGAAAGCCTGTCCATTTACAAACAAAAAATGAAGGGAGACAAAAAGCACATGGACAGAATTGTAACACTAAATTCACTTTCAAACTAATAAAGAAAATTGTGACTATTAATAAAGCTTTATAGATTTGTATTTTCTCTAGAGAAAAGGAAATAGACACCTTGCCTAATTACATGCTGTGTGGTAGTAAAATGAGCTGCCACAGCCACCCTTTACTTCTGAAAATGTCAGTAGCTTGGATGTGATACAGGCTGGAAGGCTTAATAGAGAACTTCCAAATAGCTAAAGCTCACTTTTCCTAAACTCTGCTTCTCCTTCAGAGATGGTGAGCGCAAAACCTGCATAAGTTTTTAACACTGAGTTTATTTTTTTTTCCTCTAACATCAGTGTTTGAGCTGAAGAATGTCCATCCAGGCCCAAGCAGAGCACATCCCCAATGGAGCAGGGGTGGTCACTGAGTATGGAGAAGGTGAGCATTCCTTCCCCACCACCTATCATTACTGAAACATAGGACAGGATTACCAAGCCCCAATTCCTACCTTCATCCATCTTTCCAAATAAAAAAATGCTTGATTACACACATGCACAATGAGATTTTTATTTTTGAGACACAATTGGAGGAAGATGTGCCATACAATCTCGTTTTTTTGCAGTGCGAGATTGGAGACATCAGGAAGAACCTGTAAGAAGGCAAACTCTAGAAAGAGAAGAAATAACAGCCAGTGGAAAGGGGGGGGTTTCTTGGCACAATTTGTACATGGATTAAAGGATCTTTCATAGGTAAAGGGAAGTGTTTTTTTTTTTGTTTTTTGTTTTTAATGAAAGATTCACCACAATATCTTTAATGTTAGTTACAGTATTGTGTGTGGTAAATCACTACTAAAATGCCACATCAATCTAGCCAGTAACCATAATAAAACTAAAATCAGTTCCATCTGGCGCAGGACATTAATGTTATAGGTGTTCATGTCCTCTGCTTTCTTGATTGGATTGGCTCACTGTCTAACTCATCGGCCTTGGCATTTAGAATCCACAGCCTAAATGTAGCAGTATTTCACATGAAAGCATATATAGCACATTCAGAACATAGCTATTCAAAGTGCTACAATTAGGAGCAAATCTTCCAGTGCAAAGGGACACTGGTGATTCACAAAAGGATAATCGCTGTCAGGAGCTAATTTGTATATTTAAACCTAGAATGGGGCAGGCAGAATGATGTGGAAATGCATAGAAAGACCTGAAACAGAAAATGCTCACCGTCAAAAAGGCTTTGACTGCAACAGAACTCTGCACACAATAGACTCTATTCAGAGAATCCACATTTAGGGACTGCCTATTGTAAGGTAGCAGTTGTTAGCCAATATAGCTAACTATACAGAATAAATCCCAGCATTTGAAACAATGTGATACTATAGTAACATTTTGTGTCAAGCTTCTAAGTTTAATGTCTACATTGTCCAAAATGATTTAAAAAAAAAAAGACATATTAGAGAGGCAGGAAACAGGCTTCTTATCTAATTTTAAGCCAAATATTGCAGGCGTACAAGAATTATTTGCTGTCTTATTTATCAGTGTAATTTTTTTTTTAGATGTGCCTGTAAAGCCCCCTGGATCCAATTCTTAGGCTGCTGCCTGGCGAAATGATTTTTAGAAATAAATAGAATAGAGTTATAGTGATAGCCAAAGTGACAACCAGATACACAGTTTTACATAAATGACTAAATATACAAGCCTTTTGAGAAGTGGCAATGAACCTAAATAATAAAAGTGGCAAAAAGGTGTTTTATATTCTGCAATATAGAAGTGTGGCATTTGTTTCAAAATGGAAGAAAAAACCTTCGCCTAACAACCGAAAAAGATGACCATGGATGGAATGGGGGGAGATTGAAAAAAAAAAAAAAAAAATGTATAATAATCATTAAAAGAAGCCTGTAAATAGAAATATTGAGGCTGACGCTAATGATTTCACAAATGCTTCTGGTAGCATTCATTTCATCCACTTTAGCGTCTGTAATTAGTGACCGACCATTGGACATGAAACAAGCTTTTAGGAAGAAAGTACATTTCTTTCTAGACTTTCACGTTAACTTGCTAGGTGACTAGTCCTGATATTTCAATTCACATTGTTCTCCCAAGACCTTTTCCCAGGTGCACCACCCGGCACTTTTCAGTAACCACATGGCTGTGTTGTGTGGTTACTGAAAATTTGGGTCACAATACAGGGACACTGGGCCATTGATGTATAATAAAAAGATGGAAAAATGACATACTAAAGGGGTGGACATTTTCAAGTTGGAACAAAAGATAGGCAGGCAGTAGAAAGCTGACAAAATGATAGGTGTTACCGGATTCCAATGGCAGCAACAACAACTATGAACACTAAATTTGTCAAGGTGTTGTCTTGCCAACTTTTTGACGTCCAGTCCACAGCTTCTCTTCTCTTTTAAACCAACCAGCAATGGCAAACCTATCACCAATTCACTTTAAATCAGGGAGGACACAGACTTTCTGGGTATTTGGTTGGGACATCAAGTAAACTAAGAAACCCACCCAGGGTCACCCCCCTCCCAAAGCTTAAGAAACTGAGGCAATATAACTAAAGTGTTTTATCTACAGAGATGCAGAAAAGTTTTAATGCAGATTTCGTTTAACATTTGCACTTAGTGGAGGATAAAAATCTGTGTTTAAAGAAATGCAAAATGTTATGAGTGAAGTATACAATTTGTTTAATGTAGCAAAATGCTATGGAGAAAAGGGCCATTATTCACACGTTACCATAGTAACAGGTAGTTTAAAGTGTGGTTTTTGCGGCTTGCACAAATTACTTCAATTCTGTGGAACAATAGCAGAAAAAGTGATGTTCAGGTTGCTTTAACATTTTGCTGATTAAAATTTAGGCTTGCACAAAGTCCTGCTTTAATACGTACACTTAAGAGAAAATGCATACCAGGGGCTGACTTGTAAAACTATTTACTACTGTAATTTGTGGTGTTATACTTGCAATTATTATGGTACTTTTTAAACCATAAAACAGATTCAAGTGCTAAAGGAAGCCATCCAAAGAAAAAAAAAAAATCACTGACGAACTTGCAACAACGATACAATGGCGGTAACATGAGGATTATACAATAATGATGGCGTGGTAACGTCTACATGGCAACACTAATGCAGTAGAGCCAGCGATATCACTGATCACTGGTTCATAAACAAGAAAATCACTTCGGTATCTTTAAGGAAAAGGTAATGAGTTGGAAGGAAACCACAGCAGTATTGCCTACAGCAGGTATGTTAGCACTATTTTTAAATTGCATTCATCAGCATTATGGATTTTTGAATCAGCCACCTAAAATATATGTGGAAAAAAATGAGTGTAAAAACACGTGACGTCAGCTGAAAAGCAGAAAATGTACAAGGTAAAGCCAGCTAAATAAAGTACAGACATACATAAGTGTCGCTCTATATTACTGACATTTTTCCCCTTCCTCTACATAATTATTTATTATTTGCTCGACTCAATCCACCATCCAGACAAGAGACTTTCTTTTTAATATTGCAAGAGTTCAAGTACCCATATTTCACCTGGAAGTATTTGTTTGAAAGAAGCACTAGACCAATCAGTTAATATGCTCATGGGAAGCATATAATAAGTCAAAAAAGAAGTATGAGGTGAAGAAAAGAGATAAACCATGGTGAATATTTCAGCAAACACTGAAAAGTTTATTGTTGGGTTAATTTTTCTAAAAAAGAAATTAAGCGGTAATGTATATACATATTTCTACTGTTCAGTAATAGGTAATCCTTTAAAAAATAAAGGGATTTGCGTAAAACTTTTTTCTAAGGCATGAGGTTGCGGTACGTTTGTGGCTTCCTCATGCCAGGGAACTGACACCTTTCAGGAGATGCGTAATATCTCCAGGCAGCAGATCCATATAGCGAATGAATGGGGGGTGGAAGCAAGATTACAGCTTCCTTATGCCAGGAAATGCTACTGCTTGGGGAGACACTAGGTGTAACATCTCCCTGCAGCAGCCCCCATAGCTAATGAATAAGGGTTGCTACTGCCAGTAGCTGTCAAAAGTGCAGAAGCTGGTTCTTTTTTAATTAGTTCTGACATGAGATGAGCAAATGGCAGGGTGCCAGCTGTGGGGAGCCACTCAAAATCAAGCTCTTAGAGTCTATTAAAAGTCAAAGTATCTGTAAGTTATTCTGCTGCCTACAGGAGGGCGGGGAACAGAGGTGAGACTGTGGACCAGTCATCCACTTCTCCTGCTGTGCTTCACTTGGTAGCAAGCATCCTCAAAAGCATTTTCAAAAACACAAAGGGGGAAGCACCTGTGTCCCTCAAAAGGATTTTACAAAGATTTATTTCACTTTAGCCTGCCAAACACCCCACCTTGAAGATGATGTCAGTGCTCAGTTCCTCGTTGTCTCTGGACCTAAAAGGAGCTCTGCGGCTAAGTAGGCAAGAACAATGCGAGTAATGAGTCCGATGGGGATGGGGGTCACATCAATGTAAAAAATCTATTCACAAACCAATGTGAAGGTAATTTCATTAGGAACATGGACACTAGCACAATTAGGACGTTCCTTCAGGTTCCAGGAAGCCCACTTCTACAAATGTATTTAGAAAAGCAGTGAAAATCATCTGTTTCATATATTGCCAATAATGTCTCTTTAATACAGGTATAAGCACACAAATAATAGAAAGGAGAACTTACCTTCTGATTTTAATTTTGTGAGAACAAAAATTAGATAATTGTTAAAGTCTGGAAACTGATTGAGCTGTTCCAATTTCTGAGACACAGGGTTAAGGACATAACACACAAGATAAATAGACATATACATAAATTAGAACCTATTACCTTCCCTAATTACAAAGCCTATTAACTTTTTTTAAACACCAAAGACCCCTCTTCTCCAACTTACACATGATATAACCAACATCTTTACTAACTTGCTCTAGAGCTATGCGAGTCCGGACACTTTCTCATTTACAGATCCAACAACTTTTGCAGGATTTCAATCCAGCTACCAAACTGCAAGGGTCATATTTTCTAATGTAGATAGTGTCCATCATGGAACATTAGTTGTTTGTAGGTGAAAAGATGAACACTGCAGTCTGTTAAAAAGCCTTCCTCACTATGCTTCTGTAATAAAATGTAAAACATCACAATGCAAAGTTTTATGGATGCCTAGTTTGTGACTAGATCACAGAGCATTTACATACAAAGTGTTTATTACAGTCAGTCTAACTTCATTAGCACCCCCCCCCCAATAGTGCAGGGAAGGGTCATTTATATAACCAGCTGCCATGGCAGTAGATCTGTGATCAGCAATAACATCAGCCAGTTGGGATGAAAGCCGACATGAGCACACTGGTAACTGTGACAGTTCTCGCCAGAGGAAGCCTTTAAATGTAGCACACACTGCACATGTACTAGAGGGCAGAATTAAAGGAAAACCTGCAGAACACATCACGTTTATGTTCAATTAGGAATATATTATTGTTACTAAACATTTCCAGATTAAGGTTTTGGGTTCATCCTGTGGGTTTGGTTTCACTTTCATGTATTTTTATCCCAAGTATATATATACCGGTACCTATTAGGACATTTCTAATAAAGTAAAAGGTAGCTATTGCAATGGATCGCAATATATGGATAATAAAAATCATAGGACACTGAACTGGATTTTAAAGGCTACAAAGCACAAATTTTAAAAACAAAAATGTTCACGCATGAGTTATGCCATGAATGTAAAGTATATTCCTAAGCAGCATCTATTTTTACTCTTGATGATTGGTTATATTAATAACTCAGTGACAAAGCGATACATCAAGTCCCTTCTAGACATTTCCTCCCTATGCAGCACGGGACAAGATTCACAAAATAATTACTCCTAAAACATTTCCATATATTATCATAAGACTGACTGGGACACAATTATCTCTAAATGCAACAAGTTATTGACAGCATTAGTCAAACTTTATTCTCATGCTGGCCATGTGACCCCCTGGACATATAGGTAGCCAATTTCTGAGCTTTAGGGTACAGCCCCAATAAAGTCGGTGGGGTATCACTGTGCAGGCATAGAACATGCTGAAAGTTGTGGAACAAAGGAAGAAAACAGCAATGGAAAAAGCAGGACCAGGGATCTCTAGGTAAATTTATTATTAAACAGGATTTATATAGCGCTAACATATTATGTAGCGCTGCTTTTTTGATTTTAGATAAGGAGTACTTATGAAGAATTATTAGAATAAAAATGAACTTGTCCTTCAATCTATTTATTACCAGAGGTCATTGATGCCCAGGGCCATAAGCAGCAGCACCAGTGTGACAATAGCTCTCATGGAGACTTAGGCTGCGTACACACGTTAGACTTTTTTAATTCGAAAGGATCTTTTACAATCATTTCCAACGACAAAGGACTGAAAGATGCACGAACGGGTGCTGTATATACAGCACAGTTCTGCTCGATGGATAGGGGGGAACAAGCAAGCGGCACCCTGCTGCACTCTACTCACTTCTTTTGTATTGCAGTCGTTCACAGATGCACGAGGGTAGATCCATGAACGGCACTGGATGAACGCTGTACACACATCAGACTCTCGTCCGAGCGCTGTACACACATCAGATTCTCGTCCGAGCGCTGTACACACATCAGATTCTCGTCCGATGTCAGCCCTGAGGCGATAACCGGATGACAATCATCTGACGTGTGTGCGTACCATTATTGTTGGCAACCAAGATTTTGTTCATTAAAGCTTAGATTTGGGAAAATTGAGTAAATCTTGGGTGAAAACATTGACAGAGACCCATATGACAGTTTGAATACTTACATTTGCACATAAAGACAAAGTGTATTTGGTAAACTGTTTCAATGCTTTGGTTTTTAATTATTGTATATATTTATTTTATTAATACTGAACAATTTGTTACATTGTCGCTGAAGCCAAGTAGTGTCTGATGGCTTCTTTTCTACAAAACCCTCCAGCTAGCAAGTGATCATTACTGACCTGGAGGAAGGAGGGACAGCCGAGGGCAAATCAATATCCCTGGAAGTGCTGGGATGCCAGGATACCATTTCTCACAAACAAAACTGCAGCAAGGGGACAGGTGTTTATCAGCAAGCTTTGCTGGGCCAGGCAAGTATTTGTGGGCAAGCTTTGCTGGGTCAGGCAAGTATTTGTGGGCAAGCTTTGCTGAGCCAGGTTTTTCAGGGTTTTCCAGGGTTTCAGAGTTTTAAATATGCACTGGCAAACATTTAAAGCCTTACCTTTGTGTGACTTACATAGCTCCAAGATTTATATTATTTCCTTTTTAGGTGAACGATGCTTGGCAAATTTTACAGAATAACTTTTATAGGAAGTGGATAAGTAGCTTTCGCTAACTGCCCCAGCACACATGGAAGGACTTATGACACTTTCTACATAGCAGCACTTGGTCTCCAGGTAGCCAACATTCAGGTCTAAGCACTGCCACATGGGGAATGGAGGGGTAAAGAACAGACCTGCATACCCTGGGCATGATGGGACCACCTCTAAAGCTATGTACACACGTCCAATGGTTCTCTCCTGCTAATCAGCTGAGGGCCGATATCAGACGAGAATCTGGCATGTGTACAGCGCCCGTTGACGGAACGACTGTCCTGGCAGATCCACCGACGATGAACGATCCTAATGGAAGTGAAGGGGGAGAGTGCGCAGCAGGGTGCCGCTCTGTCTATCCCCCTCCCCATAGAGTAGAATGGTGTTGTAATTACAGCACTCGTTCATGCATCGTGCCGTCCTTAGTCGTTGGAAAGGATTGTGAAAGATCCTTTCCAACGACTATAATTGCACGTGTGTATGCAGCTTAAGAGGAGAAACTTTTGCAGGACCTTTGAGCACAGTAATAATGGTTTAAAGCAGATAGGGGAACATAATTACCTGCTGACATTACCTACTGGTAAATGGTACTCCAACTATACCAATTAACTCCCCTTATTTGCTCTCAATAGATCTCATTGATCTGTTAAATAAACCACTAAAAGCATTCTGGTATATCTGTTAGAGAAGCTCCCGTTAATTTTTCCAGAAATCTTATCAGCTGATGTTAAGTGCTAAGTTTATCCTGCATAGGTATCGATTGGACTGATCTGAGCACTATAGAGCCCTCCCCACCTAGGTAATCGAGAAGAGCAGAGGGTGAGGTTTCAGTTGTCCTGACACAGCATGGGGAGGAAAGAAAACTAATGCAGTCATTACACCTAATGACTTAAAATCACATTACATTTTTATTTTTGAGTTTACACTCATTAAAAATACAGGTTAGTAATTTACAAGTAAGGAGAGTTCCTGCTGGTGAGAATAACCTGTTTGATTGTCCTAGTGACCAATGCCATTAACATGAAGGAGAATCTAAATATGTGATGTAAAATCCTCTGATGACGACAACCGTTCCAGATACAACTCACTAGGATGAAAACTGTTAGCTTTGTAAAGATTTCCTCTCATTTCCTGTTGTGTCTTTAGGACAGGAAGTTAAGAGAAAGCTCTCTAGCTGAGTGCAGACAGCACAATTTAACCGGACAGAAGTTATATCCCTTTCCTGCTGGTCATACACTTATTAAACCTGTTTCTAAGCTCAGTACAAGCGTCCTGCCATGTCACGCACCTAGAAATGTGTGCAGAAAGAATGAGAATGACAGCTTCAGCTCACCTAAAAAAGCCAGATATGACCTCTTCCATATTGTCAAAGTTTTTACCAGATTTGTTTTTTATCTAACATCAGTTTGACAAATTACCAACAACTAACAAATACTTTGAGCGATATAACAAATATCTGTCTACATTATAACCAATCGGATATTTCTAAGCAGATGTCACTCAGCCGCAGATGTCACTCAGCCGCAGATATCACAAGACTGCCAAATGCAGCTCATAAAATAATACTGGCACAATAAAATACAAACTCTAGCATGCTGGACGATAAAGGCAAATCAACTGACACGAGACAATTCTATCTACTGTTAGTCTTACAGAAGATTCTAAAAACTACCAAACTGTCAGATACATCCAAAACATAAAGCCTTTCGGCAGAGATTTCGGTTTTTAATAGAATGACAAAAGAGCTTTACATCTACAGTTTTCTCCTCAGCCCTTTTAGCCGGGCGCAGCACCCTGCACTTTTTCAGCAACCACCCGGCTGTTTTTGGGTGCTTACTGATGAGTTGTGTCACAATACAGGAGCTGCCACCTGCCTACAATTTCTGCACACTTAAGAAAGTTTTTGGGTTGAGCACTGCTCTAAAATGTGATCACCATCAGCTAATAAAAACCACCAACAGCACAATATCAGAACATGATCAGAATTCAGATAACATAAAGATGGTGGAAAACCAGAGGTTGCACATTGATAATTCTCTATGCCATGGCAGAATCATCAATCTCTGGGATAAGTCATTGATAGAATGGATGTTATTGATCCTTGCTGATGTTTTCATCACTGGCAACATGTAAATTGTATCAATTATAAATTCCTTCACATGACATGTTAACAATTTTTAACGAAGTATCTAAACACAAAAGCAGCCAGAATACAACCGCCTGGCCAAAAAAAGTTGTCCCCCAAGCCTGTGGGGGCAGTGTTATGATTTGGGGTTATTTTAGTGGGTCAGGTGTAGGTCAGCAACTAGCTGAATATATTGAACGACCAGGTATTTCCATCAATGGACTTTCTTCTCCCTGATGGCACGGCCATATTTCAAGATGACAAAGCCAAGATTCAGATTGTTAAAGATTGGTTTAAGGAGCATGAGACATTTTCACACATGGATTGGCCACCAGTGTTCAGACCTTAACCCCATGTGAATCTTTGGCATGTGCCGGAGAAGTCCTTACACAGCGCACTGACTTCCTATCAACAATACCAACTTTAGTGAAGAATTAATAGAACTCTGGACAGAAATAAATATGGCGTTGCATAAGCTTATCAGAGCTAATAACGAATCTAATGAAATATTAGACTTCTTTGCCCCCAGGCAGTGTATTTATTTCAGTTTACTAGGCCGTACATGTGAAAGTTGCATGACTTCCCTTTTCAGTCTCTGCACAGAAAATACCTGCAGCCCGTGTTCTTGGCACTTCTGAAAAGGAAACCACAAACTAAGAATTTCTATGCAAACTACTAGTCCCATCAGCCACCGTGTAACAGGAGAAAGTCAGACATTCTTATAATCCAACCTGTGACACAAGCAAGGCTCCTGATATTTTGGACACCAAGGGCCAGGAATTATTATTCATAGCATTACAGGGTAAAAATAAAAGGAGTGCAGCCACCAAGGTCTGGTGAACCCCGAAATATCCCCTTCCTAACGGGTCATCCCCAAGCAATGCCACCGACTCCTAGGACAGAACTTGGGTTTAAATGAATCTGACAATGTGAGACACCCATAGACGTCACGCTATTGTCAGTGTTGCAATGTTACTGGTAGCAGCTTTACTGCCCTGCAGCTACATGTCGGGGAATGGAAGCATTGCAGAGGGATGTTACATGGAGACACATTCCCCAAAGACCCAGGGAGAATATGGAACACAGAAATATTCATTAGATGTCGTGTGACTAATTACATTTTATGAGACAGAAATTATTTGGCTGGGACACTGTAGGCAGATGGAGATCCGCGTATGAAGGTTCGGTGGCACCGGGGGGCCCAGACATATAAAAGCTGGCAGTGATCATTACCGCGTATGGTGGGACTGTCCAAGCATACGCCTATGGTAATGGAATGAGACAAGTGCCGGCTTATTTCTGGGTTCAGAGGAAGCTGACCGGACCAGGATCTTCCCGGATCCGATCAATCTTCCCCCAGTCATAACAGTGAGATGAGGGGAGCTCATGTGGTGTATGGCCAGCCATAGGACAAGCAATGACAGGTCCTCTTGTTTCCTATGACAGGTAAGTGATGATCAACAGGTCACCCTGACAAGGAACATGTGCTCCCTCCATGCCGCTTCCTGGAAGCTCTGCTGGACCCCCGAGGCCTTGCAATGAGCCGGTAATCTGGTGTGCTTTGTCCCCCCTGGCCAGCCGGGTGTGTCGGGAAGGGTCAGGCCTCGGGGGGGCAGTGACCAGGCGGAGGAAGGGAGAGCTGGGCGCCTGTCAGACCTCCGACACTCACCGGCCGCACCGCAGCCGGCATCTCAATGACTAGGCCCAATCCCCGACCTGTCCGCCACAGACAAGCCGGGCGAAGAGCGGACAGGCCGCGGCACACAGGAAGGATACTTGTTGCACGGCTCTCTGGGTGGACGTATCCGGAGATTGCGACTCTTTGAGCAGCTGCAGAATCTGCTGGAGGCCCTGCTCGTCCGGCTTCCACTCGTACTCCATGCTGGGGGCGCGGGACACGGACACGGCGCGGCTTTCCCGAGGCGGAGAGGAGGAGGCGGCCTGCCTGGCCGGGAAATGGAAGCGACGGCGCGGTCCTACTGCACTCCGTCACCACGGCTGCCCGCCCACTGTTACAGCCGCGAAGAGAGCGCCCCCTACAGGCCGGCCGGGTTAATACCTGCCTGAGGGAGATCTCCCTGCTATGTCTGTCATGGCGTCTCTGTCACCTCACTCATTATAACCAGTAAATGTGTATACAGACATATAATGGCCTCCTACTGTCAGATAAGATATTTCCATGGGAATCAAGCTGTATAAGATTTTATTAGGGGTGTTGGGGGAAACTCAAACCAAATAATAAACAATATCTATGGCTGGGTCTACACGGACCTTTTCGCCAGCGTTTAACCTCCCTGGCTGTATTCCCGGGTGTGGTTTGGGGTGAATTATTCATACCAAAAGCGGTGAACCCGAGCCACACTCAGGGTGGAATTGTCAGGGAGTTTTCAAGTCTTACCTGGTCCCCACGTGCCCGAGGCGTCTGCTTCCCCTGGCATTGCCAGGCTACACAAATACTGGCCGGCATCTGCGACCCCAGCATGTGAATGTTGGGGACACGAGGCCAGGGGACACAAATGCCGGCCGGGCTGGACAGTATGAGCGTGTGGTTGGAAGGTGGGACCAGGCTGGAAATTTAAAATAATAAGTATTTTTAAATGTACCATTTTGACATTTAAAAATACCTATTATTTAGACCTCCAGGGAGGTTAACCTAAAGCTTTAAAAGCCCGTGTTGGAAATTCCCATGCATTTAATAGACTAATCTACACCAGGTCGTTTCCTTAAGGGAAATTTTTGAGTGAGATAACGCTCCTTGCAACGTTTTAAAAATTAAAATGTGGAGTTAACACGGGTAAACGCTTCCATTTATTTAAATTATTTTAAAATGCCTGAATTTCAAACATAGGCTTTTAAAGGCTCGGGGTTAAACGCTGGGGAAACAGTCTGTGTAGACCCAGCCTAAAGCCATGTTTAAAAAAGGAAAGGTGAAAGGATGACCCCACTTCTCTCCCTCATTGATATGAAATGTGCAAACAGCTCACCCTACATTGCCCTGTATTGGTTCATGTCAGGCTAAACGCTGCACATCCTCATTCACTTCAACTCTGTAATGGCGTCTCCACTCCACAGAGTGCACGCTTATGTCCTTGTCCACCTCTAAAGTCATAGAGAATAATGAGAGGGGAAGAGATTTATGCTTCTCCCCTAGGCCAGGAGAAGGACACAAAACTAAAACTATTATACAATGCTTGCCTGTCATATTGCTCCCTGCTTACCATTTCTGATCCAAAAAGCAGAAACTTCACGCACCATACAATGCGTCCTGTCAGTTTTTGGTAGCCACTAACCTTTGAACCCCATTATCTCTGCAATGGAGACTTCCAGAGAAATGCCGCCCTTTATTACCATGGCACCACAGTCTTTTGAGAAATCCAGCTCTGTGAAGGAAACTAACTTGTCATGTATTTACAGTGAAGACAGTAGGATCAAAAAGATAACCAAACCCAAGAACAAAAATTATTATTACACAGTATTTATATAGCACCGACATATTACGGAGCACTTTAAAAAGCCAAGTCCATAGTCATGTTACTAACTCACTAAATGGGGCTCACAATCTAATATCCCTACCATAGTCATATGTTTTTAATACAGTCTAAGGACAATGTTTTGGGGGAAGCCAATTAACCTAACTGCATGTTTTTGGATTGTGGGAGGAAACCAGAGTACCTGAAGGAAACATAGGGAGAACCTGCAAACTCCATACGCATAGTGTCCTGGGCGAGATTTGAACCTGGGACCTAGTGCTACAAAAATGTAACATATTGCAGCTTACCAGCCTTCCATGTGGCATTTTTTAAGGCCAATATTGCATTCAGCAAGTACTGAAAATACCGAACAATCTTCCGAGAAATGCATATTTGAAGCCTTGCATGGGTGACCACCATGACTGCCTTCATATATGCAATGAAGGAATGAGTGCAGACACCAGGAAAAGGATTAGTATTATTGGTTATTGGCTGAATTACAAACAATATAGGAGAAAAAGGCTTAAACAATAATGTCACTTCATCTTGAGTCTGGTAAGTTGCAATTTATGGAATGTTTGATTTGGGGTTCTGATTTTCTGTATAGGATGATTGCACTTTCAACTAAAGTACAATGATCTCATTTGGCTCCTTCCCTAAAGTTCCACTTTTCAAAATTTCAGATCAGACAGGTCGTTATAGCAGAAAGAGACAGGCGATGTCTATTCTGTGATAAGCATTCTTACCTGTCTGATCGCTTCCTTTAGCTGTCTAAATCACTTTGCTGCACATGCAGAATTACCAATAATGCTTTGGTCTCAGTTGTTGCACCTACATATACCACCTAGAAATACCTGTACATTGCACAGAGCTGATTATGACTCACCCGCTCTGCACTGCTGTGGGATGCACTTTTGATAGCTCAGTATGTTGGATTTCTTGTGATTTCTGGTGTGCTGAACGACCCATTGAAATGAATGAACTGCCCAGAAGCAAGCCTGATAACAATGCAAATGATAAAGCTTTTCATACCAGTGCAGATGGCTATAGGCTACATTTAAAAAAAAACACATAAGGGAAACATTCACATAGTGGAAACATACTATTAGCCGTGCCTGAAGTTCAATGACGTGGGTCTGATCCACTTTGTATGAGTGGAAATCTGAGCCAATGTGACCCAGACTGCCATACACATGTGAAGAAAAACTTCTCACACAATCATTGGAGATGCTACACACAGGAGATGTTTGTGTACAACAAGAGATCTTATTTCCCTTTTATGTGATAGTCCCCCTGCTTTTCTAAGAAAAGTGACTCTTGTCAAAGCAATGGGAAATTTACCTTTTTAGATAACAGGAAAGAAAGAGGATTTCTATTTGGTGACAGCTGTGGGGTTTGCAGCTATAAAAACCTTACAGAGGTCACAAATTTTTCTTATCTATACTCTGGGCCAGTGTCTCTTAACCTGAGTTCCTCCAGAGGCTGCTGGGGTTTCATTGAGCAATGAGCAATTTTGAACTCTCGGGTCAGTTCAAGTTACACCAATGATCTTTTTGGCTATCTGTGACATTCTTTCCGCTGGCCAGCAATGCAAGAGGCATTCCTCCCACTGACCACCGCACTAATGTACTGTGAGTTATGGATATAGTAACTAGAAAAGAGGTTTCCTAAGACATGAATGGGTTACCCCATTTTATAAAGATTGCTGCTGGGAGCATCTCAAAGTACAAAAAATAAAGAGGCATTAATTTTGCCGGTGATCAGTATTGAAAACTAGGCAGATTTTGCTTTTCTGAAAACAAATACCAGGGCAAATTCTTTTTGTTCATAAATAACAGCCCAAAGTTGATATGACCCTCCATAGATGGGAAGATCCATAGACAGCATCAATAACGTCCATCCTCGAAGTGCCAAATCCCACAAACCCCGTTGATCGTCACTCCCAACTTATGAACAATTGCTGGTACCTTTGTTAAATCTGGTATCTGCTATCAGAAAAATGACAAAGTCTGTGTAGTTGCCATGGCAACACAAGATCAGTCCGTTCTATCAGTTTGTATCAATGTGTTTCTGTTAACATGAATTTCTTTAGTAAGCAGACTTGTGCAAGGTAATATTTTCAACCTTTTCACAGTTGACGTAAAAAAAAAACATTTTGGCGTCAGGGTACATTTGCTAAAAGAAATTTATTGGAGGGTATTGAGAAAATAGCCTGGTGACCATTGGAAAGAATCCCCCCTACAATGGTGGCTAAAATAACACCTTTATAGACAACTAAAAACATCATTTGAGTCATGCAGATAGGTCTATGGATCAACCCATCTATGGAGGGTCTTATAAGTTTGCGGTCAATCAACAGTTCGAGAAACTTCTGGTGGAGCCCTGGTTGAGGCTTGCTGATATACAGCAGCAGTTTATTTATCTGTCATCCCATTTAAATTGATTCCATCTTCACCCTAAACATTTACAGCAGTTACCTGCAAGAGGAAAGCTTTTACACTTTTCTCTTTGGCAGCCTGTGTTTTCTACCTTTGTTCCATTCAGTTTCTGCACTCAATCGGCCTCATTAGCAGTATTTAACATTTCTGGGCATGTTAAATGCCCATGTGCCCCTGGGGTCCATCCTCTAACCCCTTCATCAATACAAGATACAACAGTGGTGCAGGAGTGTGAGGACTAAGATCTCTAGTATGCTTTAAAGAGAGTTCATGAATAAGAGCAGACTCTACAAACATTGCTTTTAAAAGCTGCAGGATAAAAAAGTATATTTTAGGGATTTTTTTAGTGATTGCATTTTTTATGCATTAAATTTAAAAAAAAATGTTTTCTATTAGGCAGCATGTTTGCAGTGAAACAGGCCCCAGTCTCATAAGTCACTGGTGGGCCTGCAAATGGCTGGTACAGATTTTACTATTCCAGACACTCAGTACCCCTTAAGATGTAGAGAGACTGCGTCTGTGATAATTGGTCCATCATTCCTTGGACCTTGCTTGCTGTGGATCCCGGGTTCGCCATCTCCAGCCTGCAGTGGGCATTCAATTTAGAGAAACAGGGCAAAAGGTGACTTGGTAGCAAGAAGAAATGTAAGAGGGTTCTGAGACAATGAAGTGACAGTTGCTGGAGCCATCCTATCTATTAAAAGGAACAGCCTTGAATTATCAATGGTATTTTGCAGCAGAAATAAAAGGTGAAAACCTTGGTTAGGTCAGAACTGCATCAGGGACAGTCCAGATGTTATTTTGCCAAGGAAAATTACTTTAAGATCATCGATCCTGGTTACAAAGTGGCACTGGTTTATTATACAGTGACTTGACTATGGACTTTGTAAAAGCACTGCATTATCTTTATATATAAATACAAGATAATGTGGCGTAGCACTTAGTGACATAGTGACCAATGAGCACATCTGGCAATTAAAGCCCAACCTTCTCTTTGCCAATTAATCAATAGAAATAATACCAATATTAAAAAAAACTATTAGTTGCAATACTGATCTCCTCTGCTCCAATAGATTTGCATTTTTACAAATAACTGAAATTGTTAAACTGACTTTTCTTTGAAACTTATGCAGAATGTATGCTTCAACCAACTACCGCCCAGCAGTAAGCAAAATCAGATGCTTTTATTTCACTTTTACAGCACTTCATGGCCTAACCATGCACAATGGCTGCTACCGAAACTTCTGTACTGTGAATTGGGGGAATAGTGTTTTTTTATACAGATGGCAATATTTTGGGAGAAAACCACATAGAATAACTATGTGGGCAAGGAGGAATTGGGAGACAGGTTTGTCAGACATTGTGTCAGACTGTAATTCTGCTTACATTTAGAAGCATAAGCATGTTGCATAATAACTCTTAGCTCCACACTGCTAATCCTTCAATCTGCTGTTAGTTTTGCAGTAACTGCCTTCCATGACCTTTGTCCTGATCCAGTAGTCAGTGGAGTAAACTCCACTAACCAGAAGGCTAAAAACCTCAAAAGTCAATGCCAAAGTAAAACAGGAGATTGGGGGCCTGAGATTATGCAGATAGACGTGTGTTTTATGGATGTACTTAATCAGCACCTATTCATTTAATTAAAAAAAGTGGTGGAAGGAGAAGAACCTGCATTCTGCAATGAACACCCTGCAGGATACCGCAGGATACTGCACGATCCAAACCATGTCCTGGATCTTTTGGGTGAAGCTTAAAATGCAGACATGGTGTACAGCAGAGGTAAGCAAACTTTAGGCCAGATACGGGCTATCCAGTATTCCAGTCTGACCTAACGCCCCCCTAGGTATCTATTGTTGGATTCGGACTATTTAAATTGTTGCGTTATCACGAGTTCCCGCAATATCATGAATATCATTGAGTTCCGGCACAGTAATCCAAATTACAATGCCTAAAGAGCAGAAGCAACGTGCAGCTACCAGTCCTCGGAAAGTTGACCTTAAACGTTGTGTCTTCAACCCCGAATGGACTGACAAATTATTGTTCGTCCAATGCGGCAACAAAGCCCTGTGTTTAGTGTGCAACGACACCAACAGCACCTTCAAGCGGTTGAATCTCAGGGGGCATTTCGATTCCAAGCACGCGCATGTGCACACGTACAGAGACTACACCGCGGCTGCTCGCTTGCAGTCACGGTTGGAAAAAACCTTTCCTTTGACACCTTGTTTTTTCTGGCCTAGTGTGCCTTCTTGACCTCCTGAAATGGGCTAGTAGTCCAAAAAGATTGCAGATCCCTGGTGTACAGGAACCACTGAGTGTCCCATGTGGGGAATAACCGGCAGGTATCAGTACTATGTAGGTAGATCTTTTTTTAATTATTATTGGTGGATCTAGAATCATTAAAAGTGGGGCTAGCTTTTTTTTACCAACAATTCTGAGTTTATGTTTACCTAATTGTATATGTAATAAATTATTATTTTAGGTAGGCTCTTACATTACACTCTTTGGCAATTATAAAGCACCTAGTAGAACAATTACAAAAGCAAAGTGCAATGTGTGTGGCCACTACTAATCCTTAGCATACAGTGTTTTAAAAGTAGAAAATCAGAACTAGGTGGGAAGATCTAGAACTTCCATAAATTAAACTTGTACCTAGATTGTGGACATAAAGTTTTTACACATTCTGAACAAGAAGCTTAATCTCTAATTTATCTCTGTAGCTTTAGGCATTGTGGAAAAAATAATCTGCAAAGTTTACAACAGAGACACCAAACTCTATGTTTCTATTACTTTCTACTGCAACAGAATAATAGCAATTTGCCAGTCCTCCAATGTAACCATGGTGGTGTTTTCGTTAGAAACCCCGCTTTAGAGAATTTCCTGGGACTCTCCCTTGTAATCCTATTGTTGGACAGATTGCTATCTTTGGGCAGTCTCTAAACTAAACAAGTTTCTCAATTCCCTGAGAGTCCCATAGGCTGCTGTCAGTTACCTTCTTTGGCTTGTTTGTCCCATCATCCAGGGCAGTGCACACCTAGGTTTATCTGATTCTGTTGTATTGCCATATTACCTCCTTATTAAAGCAGAACCCTTTTGTACTCACCTGTGTCCATTTCATTGTGGTGCCGCAATCTTCTTATCTTCTTCATTACGATTTTTGGCACATCTGATTGGCAAGGATGACAAGTTTGTTCAGTCCTAGCTACTGTAGGGGAAGCATGAGCAGCTCAGTGATTTTGACAGTTGAAGAGAGCAATCACGTAGGTGAGTAAGCCTTGCCTGGTCGCCATATTTTTAAAGGGGAATTTTTATTCCACTTTATTATTTCATGAAGAAGAAGACCAGACTTGTGAAAGATTTTGAAAATAATTAAACTGGGCATTGGGTTGCCAGATCTTCTGTCCTTTGAGTTAGATTTTATTTAGATTATATTGTTTTTCCCAGGACCCTGCTCCAAGCAAGGAGGTTTTATAATTTTTAGACAGGCTGGTAAAAAGTATATTGATTCCACAATGTTTTTTAAACATGTAATACAAATAAAGAATATGTTTTTAGTATATTGATTGAAATGTGTTGTTTATCCTTGATACCTAAAAGGTCAATTTTATCACCATATATTTTCTCATAGTATATATGATATGTGTAACCTGCAATCTCATTAAGGTTGTCCATGAGATGCAGCTAGAGAAGTCAGGGATGGCTTGTTTTAAAAATCTTTTTTTGATCTGTGTGTGTTATTTATGTAAATAATTTAAAGTACATAGGTAGTGGAGGTCAGATAGTTCTGATCTGACCTGATTGTGACATGGATACGATATATATATATATCTGATATTAGTATGTCTGTCATTGACAGATTTTGTAAGGCCATTGTTTGGCAGCTGGATTGGCTGAGCTATACTATACCAGTCATTAACTGTTATGGCTGATTAAAAAATACTAATTCTGAATTAGAATTTTACTGTTCCAAGCACCTCTATTCATATTCTGGATAGAGATACACTAAGAACCTTGCATATGTGTCCAAAGACACTGCTCAGTTAATAGATAATGCATTTCAACCCACTGGGTCTTCATTAATTCTTTCTTTTTAATTTGAAATTTATATAAATATTTTAGATAAAGACCCAGTGGGTCGAAATATGTTATGTGTGAATGATATTAAAGACCAGAATGTGATGTTCTTAACTTGCTTTAAGAGTGCTGATCATCTTTAGACAAATTAGGAGAGTGTTGGAGGAAGTTGAAGATGGCTAAACTGTACAAGCTGTGCCATTATCATACTACTATTCAAAGATAGCACAGGCATAAAAAGTTTGCAGGGTAAACATACATTTACCAGTTTAAGCAAGCTCTTATACTGTATTTCTACTTTAATCTTTAACAATAAAGCTGGTTCCATGTCTGCAGTATACAAGCACCCCATCTATTGTCTGCAGGTACCATGAGCCGCTGAAGGTAATTTACCTTGGTTTATTATGATGTTTTCACCCGTAAGAGCACCATACCTTACTGTAATTTTTACAAAAGGAGGAAGTAATTGATTCTTTATATCATTGTAGTTAAAAAAAAAACTCTGTCTGTATGTACATGTACTTCTAATTTTTATATAGTTTTTTTATATTTCCTTCAGTAAAGCAGTAACTATCTTACTGGATACTTCTAGAGTGAGTCATGTTACCTGTGTGTCAGATGGTACAAATATAACAGGTGTGGCATCATAAACCTTCAAATTTAACTGACAAGAGTGATGTGTTTTCTAAGATTGTATGTCAGGGTGATACTGCAGACAGGTAGCAGCCATTTTAAATGCTAGGAAAATATATTATGTATATCCAGTGCATATTTTTTAAGTGTCTCTTGAAAGCCGGTCCTTAAATACTCATACTTCTGGATTGTAATTTCTGATATATGCTCTCTCTGTTTGTATCTGCTCTCTGTGTTTGAATGCATAAAAATAAAATCACATCACAGAGTGAAGTGGGTCAAGAGAAAGCATCATCTGCTATTTTGTTTGCTTAATTCAATTGTGATTTGCATGTCTCAGATCTAGTTATTCCATTACCTCTAAATGGTAGTCACGGAATTGTCTGATAATCACTAGTCTGAATAGAAAAAAGTGAAGTTCACGCTGGGTCATACAAAGAGTATGGAAATGTAAAACTGTCACAGGAGGACAGATTACAGAAATAATAGCATGAAATCTTATTAGTAAGACACCTTAGAGTGCAAGCTATTATCCCCTAATGCCTGGCTTATATTTACAAGGTCATCATGACGTACTCAGAAAAAATAATCTACTGCAGGCAAACCGGTTTACAGCTCTTTCCCAAATGAATAATGATGTTAAAATTGATACATCAAAATGTCAGTGTGTAAATTTGGATTCTCTGCTTTTTCATTCAGGAAAAAAGATGACAGTTCTTAAACTTGCAAGCTTTACATAAAAAAACCAAATAAACCAATACAAAGAGCAAAGTGGCATTACCTATACCAACCAATGTTATCTTCTAACTGTGGATCTAACTACAAACTAACAGCTTATTGGTTGATATGGGTTACTGTAATATGTACAGCATCATTGCTTTTTGCTCTGCTTTGTTAAATAGGTTGGATTGCAGGATCTAGGAAGCCATAAGCATATAATCTTCTTTAATCCTTAAATGTACTTGCCAATCAAGAGCATACCTTTGCTTCAATGGCATAACTGCCCTGCACTGGCAAACCCATCATTGGTGACATCTATGTGAAGCTAAAATTTTTTTTTTTCTAATGAACAAACTGAATCTGGGATTTTTTCTGCTGTCTGCAATGTCTTTGGGGAGATTCACCTTCTTTATTTGTCATTAGGATAGAAGGTCAAAAGGTGATGGTTGACCAAAAAGCTTACTGTTGCCATCAGACTAAGAGGTAGGGGGATCTTTTCATTTTGGAGCAATTAGTCATAACTCATTGTTGTGTCTCAATGACTTAAAGTAAACAGGAATGTCGCCAATATAAAACATATCTTAACAGAACAAAAAATTGACATGCAGCATCTTTTCTAAGGCTGCGTACACATGCTAGATTTCTGTTTTGTTGGAAAGGGTCTTTCACAATCCTTTCCAACTACAAAAGACTGCACGATGCATGAACAAGTACTGTACATAGAGCGCCATTCTGCTCTATGCAGAGGGGAGGGGGGGGGGGGAGAAAGACGCAGCGGTACCCTGCTGCACTTTCTCCCCTTCACTTGTAATATGATCGTTTGTGAATCTGCCAGGATGGATATCAGCCCTGAGACGATTATTGGATGAGATTAATCTGATGTGTGTACGTAGCCTAAGACAGTACACCACAATACACAGTTGGGATGCTCTATGATGCACTGCAATGCATGTTCAATGTCATGAACAACACACGTTACTGCACATCACAAAAATCAGGGTGGACATAAGGAGGTGCAAAGTGTGGCACAGATGGGGATCCCAAACCCTCCCCAGCCAACAGAGGCCCCACAGGGGCCCTAAGTCAGTTCAGTGGCGGGGCCCAAGTCAGTTTTAAATCATTGTTGGCTACATTGGCCACTGACAAACGTGTGTAAAAAACCTAAATGTGAAAGGGATAGGAAATGTGGAAAAATTTTCATCACTGACAGAAAACAAAATAAAATATTTTTGGTCATAAACGACAAGTTTAGTTGATTTTTTTTATTCTCTGTACATTCTCCTGATCAGGTGAAGAATGCTAGGCAGGTAGTGAATGGATACCAAAAAAACTCCAAGAGATGTTCCAACTCTTTCATGTGAAAAATCAACATAATAAAAAAAAAAGAAAACAACATTTTGGCTGGGATTTGGTATGTACTATATCACAGTCATATCAATAATACAGGAACCACCAAAAGTGTAAATGGCAGAAGATAAAAAGAAAAGATATGTGTAAATAAAATATTGCACATTGGTTCTCACAAATCCCACACATGAGACGCAAATAAAATGCTTGTAAACACTTTGGTCAGATCCCATCTGGACTGCTGTTATTCACTCCTCTATGCCCTGCCAATTAACAGTTGCACCTCTCTAATCCCTACTGAATTCTGCTACCTCATTTTCCTCTCTTCCGGCTCTTCTTATGCTATCCATTTCTACTAATCCCTCCAAAACCAGAAAATAATTTCAGCCTGCTAACTCTTGCTTTCAAGGCAATCTGTTCCCTCCATACATTTCCTCTAGCTATCAGCCCGACTCCCATTTTGGTTGTGAACATTAAACTCTCCTTCCCCATCTCCTCCTCACTCAGTCATGTCTAAGACTTCTTACATCCATCACGTTCCAAACCTCAAAAGCTTCAAGTGTACCCACACCTCTTCAAATAAGAAAAGAATCTGTCATAATTCTTTTCTTCCTCATCCCTCTCTACTCTAGAATTACTCTAGAATAATTCTATTCTTCTTCATCCCTCTCTACTCTAGATTGTAAGCTCACAAGGACAGACCTTCCTATTTTTTTTTTACTTTACTGTAATGGTTTTACCCAAGCAGATAACTGTACTGTGTGCTATTTTTTTAGTTTACATTATGTTATATTACTTTATAGCTAATACTTTTATTGTATTGTTACCTGCTGTTGTATTGTACTAGATATGCACTATGGAAGTGGATGGTGCTTTATAAATAAAAATAATAAAAGAAGTATTATCTTGGGCATTTTGCTTTCTAGGGACTTTATTTACGTCACTGATTTACCCATTAGGAATTCTAAAAATGACACTGACAGATGCTGAGTCACCATTTCACATACAGGCTCCTGGGATTCATTACCCTGACCAGGAATACACACACAGATGATACATGAACAGGTGTTATACAGTGCCTGCTTACTATGAATTCTGTATGATGACATATGTAAAAGATCATGCACACTGCTGACTGGGTAAAATGTAATCAGCACTTTACATTACCCTGAAGTCCAAATAATCATTTTTAGAGGCATGAAAGTGACTCATTGTATATCTATGATCTTTTCTCTAACACTGACATATTAACCCTGTATTTAAAATCCCCATCCTCCTCAAAAAATGCGTGTGTTCCAAAGAAATGGTCCATAGATTACACTGAGTTGCAAATTGCTTGTACAACTGTTCATAAAATTTTGGAAAAAAAGAATTGGGGAGATTTATTTTAGTGCACACAAACACAATACAATCTTCACATTTTCATTTGAATGTAAAACTTAAGTAATATAATGACCACATATGTCAAGTCATAAAAAATGTGCCCGAGAATTGAGAAATGGTTTAAAAACCTGCACAACTTATCTATTTAGGGCTAACCATAAATAATGATAGAATTGTTACTCCTATTCTGGATTGGACAAAGATACGCAATATACTATACTACCCTGCAAAAGTAGCTGTATGAAGAAAGCAAACATATAAATATAAAATATATATACCATATAAAAAGAATACAGTGTTACGCTATAGAGGTAAACAGCTAATAAGCTCTGTAAAACTATAAAAAGGCTGGTGATGACAGTTTAGGCTTACAGCTTGTTTAGATTAGTAGTAAAGTAAAGCATTTACCATTCTCAGCACCTACTTGCAACTGCAAAGCACCAGAAAGCAGTAACAAGTGGCAACCAGAAGGCTTTTTTAACACATTTGTTAACAGTTATTAATGTGTGGAAAATAATGTGTGAAATATTAGTGTGGAAATAGACATTTCATTTAATCCACAGGGTATGCAACCAGAAACACTGTTGCCCTATTTAGAGACTATTTTAATGGTTACACTGTTGTGTAATAAATTGTGTTTTTAGGTTTTGTGAAGTGGTGGTCACATACCCCAGGTATAACCACACAACATCGTAGTGTACTTCTTCTTGGTAAAGGCTGTATATGATCTTGGATGGATGTTTCATCCCATTAGTTATGGGTAAAGATTACATAAAGTAGTAGTTTTTTGTGTAGCAGCTCTAATGCATAAAATAATACTGTAAAACCCAATACTTTGTAAGGCCGGATATTCACATGTCAGTGTTTTAAATCAACACTGTCACTACAGTAAAAAAAAAAAAAAAAAACATTTAATGTTTACGGGCATTGATCCTAATCTTTGCTTTCAGGTGCTTGTCCCCCTCTTGATACAGAAGTACATACCGTACCACACAGTATCCACACCAAAAGTTAAAATGTATCTAAACCCAAGAAGTAAAAATGCATCTATTGCAGCTTACCTGTCCCTAGATGAGGTTGCACAGGACACACTTCAATTTAATTGCTAGTAGGACAAATGAGCATTCTTTTACATGTGGAACTTTTATAACAAAACACCTATAGTGATAAAAGTTACATAATAATTATTGTAATAATAATTATAGTTATACAAGTTATGCTGGAATACGGAATACTAGGGACAGGGAAATTTGTAATGAATTTTGAATAGACTACCATGCACCAGCATGGATACCTGTACTGTTTTCTTGATACAGGCCGCCATAATACATAATACATTTTGTTGCTGTGTCCTGTAATAGTGTGTTGGAATGGCATTCAAAATAAATAGAATTGTGATTCACTATTGCATTCATGGTCTGCAGTCATGCACAAAGCAAAGGAAAGGAGCTGGCCTTAAATCATGAAGATACATATTGAAGACACTTTTACATTTTAGGGATATCTACTCAGCAGAAATAATCTCTAAACTCATTGTTACCAGAGCACCTCCAGGGCCTAATATGGAGAACTCCCACTTTTCCTGCCGGATGTTTTTTTTTTATTTTATCGGATATAGAATTTAAGATAAGATGCTGTAACACACCCCAAAACTTCCAGGTTGACAGGAACAGAGTATGGCATTATAGCCAGGGACTGTCATCGTTAAAGTATCTAGGATCTAGCATCGTAATATATATAGGAAGACAAGGCTTATAAAAAGTACTAAGTATTAAAAATGAAAAAAATGCAACGAAGCAGGTTCTGTACTACAGAAGAGACAGGTGGAGCCATGCACATTCATTCCTGTTCTGCCCCAGTGGATACCAGGATACCTGGCATATCCCATGGTACTAGTAAACAATCCCCCATGCAATATTCCCCTGTGAAAATGGTCAGGGATCCCTGTTGTTTGAACAGTCCAAAGCAGATTACTTTTGTTCAATATGTAGGAAAATGTAAACATGAATTCTGTTACCTGTGCACTACTAATGTTAAAATTGGTATGTGAAATGTCCACTAGGTGGCACACATGCAGCACTTTGTAAATTTACTCATAACCTAAAGGGGTCTATCTATAAATCTGTGAATCTAACATTCACTTAACATTCCCTTCCAGGACCATGTGTTTTAAATAGCATTCTCCACCAGGGAATGTTTGGTGAACATCAGTTACATTACTTTTTATAAATAGCCCTCAAAGTGTTACACCAGTGTGCACTTTAACCCCAGTGCATCCACCCAGATGCTTATGTGGTATTTCCACCACCAAGTGTTATATAAATCTTAGACGATGACCCCACTCTGGAAAAAAAATGCAGCATCAACATGGGAGACCCTTTCAATAGTTTAAAAACTTGAAAAGTTTGAAAAGTTTTAAAATTAATTGACCTGTAATTTCGTTTTGGTCTATATTTTATACAGTACAAAATGATTTACAACATTTTATGCCCACAAAGAAGCTTACAATCTAATGCCACTATTACAGTCATACAGCCCTTTGCTAGTTCCATTTTTATTGAAATACAATTAGCTTGTTGGTAGGTAGAGTGGGGGAAGGGATAAATTGAGGAATGTTATCTAGCAAGCAAGGAAATAAAGTATCAAATGGGCGCTAATAAGCAATTTTTGTGGGCGACAGTTGCATCCAATCGGAATCTTACTTTCATAGATAACTCCCTGCTGCACAATTAACAGTTGAATACTGGTTGGTTACTATGGGCCTGATCTAACGTGTAAATAATATCAACATATTAGTACCAGAACCATAACTGTAGTGTTATGATGCCCACAGAGGAGCATACAATCTAATGCACCCATTACAGTCATACAGCCTTTTGCTAGTTCCATTTTTATTGAAATACAATTAACTTGTTGGTAGGTAGAGTGGCTGAAGGGACAAATTGGAGAATGTTATCTAAAGCAAGGAAATAGAGTATCAAATGAGTGCTAATAAGCAATTTTTGTGGGCGACAGTTGCATCCAATCAAAATCTTAGTTTCAGTTGAATACTGGTTGGTTACTAGGGGCCTGATCTAACTTGTAAAAAATATTACCATATTTGTACCAGAACCATAACTGTATTGTTATAATTAATATTATCAAACAGGATTTATATAGCGTCAGCATATTACGCAGCGCTGTAAATTAAATAGGGGTTGCAAATGACAGACTAATACAGACAGTTATACAAGAGGAGAGGACCCTGCCCCGAAAAGCTTACATATAAGTTGCAAAAAATGGTATGGTAAAGTGATAATAAAGTCAGCTATGCTCACCTCAACGCTATTGTTGTAACATCTGGGAGCTCCCTTGCCAGCGCGAACATCTATTATGGTCTCTGTGTTAGATATCCTCAGACATCTAGACAGGCGGCCATAGATGATGTGGGAGTAAAGTCATCCTGGAAAATGTGCAACTTAAAGAAAGTTCTAAAGAAGAAGGTAAATTACAACTTTTCCAATTATGCGAAGAAATATAAAAAAATTAATCACACTTTACAGGTTTGAAAAATAAAGCCGTGAATCTGACACTCAGCAACCATTCTCTGCAGGTCAGTCTTCCAGGTGAATGTTTTTTAAATGGTAAGTTGTGAATCACCATCAGAGAATGCTTATGAATGAATAATGAATAACAGCCAATGCACACGTTTGCTGCAGCAGGACATATACAAGGATGCCCAATCATTCGATACTATACTGTGCACTGAATTAGGACAACTCATGTATTGCAATGTTGCCCAATACACCATAGCATTTAACAAAATAGGACCTCTAGTATTTATTGCAGCATTCCACATCGCAAATAATATTTGTTGTCAACATTTAAACAGATAACCATAAGATCAGTGTTTTTCGACCTTTTTTTACCCTTGAAGTAACTTTCGGATCTTCAGGGAACCCCTTCTATAATTTCTATAGTTGCTGGTGAAAAATATCACCATGTCAGCCAAAAAAGATTATTGTTTTCTCTTAGATTGACCTGAGACACAGAAAGCCCAACCATGCTTCTGTTACGAGGTTCCCCTAGAAATCTGTCCTTGCTTTGCACCAAACATGTTTGTTTGTTATTATGGTCAAACAAAACTATTTTTAGTTTATTAGTCCATTAGCACGTTGTTCTAGGGTATCTGAGCTTTACCTATATGTTCAGTAGCAAACTGTAATTATGTTCCAATATTGTTGTTGGTCAGCAAGGCTTTTCCAGGCACAATTCCTGTGAAGGTTAAATTGCAGCAATCACTTTCTAACTGTATATGCATGCCCATTGACACTTGTTGAGACATATAGCGTTAAACAGACAGCTTTTGGGCAAAATTTGCTGGGCCAACAGTCCAGGAATTATTTGATATCTATCATTTCAGTGTAAGAAAAAAATCTACATATCATAGATTTCTTATTACTTACAGTGGGATGATTAATTTCAAATATTTTGTTGATCTTTCTTTTAATCCCCAGATTAATGGGTATCATGAGCCGTCTTCTTGTGCCCTTTAAGAACTTCTGGCAAGATGACACCCCATCATCTTGCCAGCAAAAAGATGTTCAATATCTGACATTGATATAAGACATGATCCATCATTGTACGTCACAAAGAGGTTCCTATTATTGCCACACAATCTGAAGCACCAGATTTGAGTTTAGAATATAATGAATTCACCATATTAATTTTATGAGTCATTTGTTAAAATATAACACCTTTATCTGTAAGGGCTGTCTAAATGAGGATCTAATGTTTGTTTTTAAGTGTAAGTACACACATTTGACTTGATATCACCCTCCTGTAGTTCCTGTCTAGCAGAGCATATATGTGAATGAAGAAGTGGCACAATGAGCCAATCAGTTCATATACTAACAAAGAAGAGAAAGCAGAATGACAAAGAGATGAGTTCATCGCTTTGCTGCTTCTCCTTTCATTGTTCGGTAACTGGATGAGCAACTTGACATCAGAGGAAGTGACATGAATGATGCTGGCCATCAGACCGATTACATATAGCAGCAGAAAAAAGAATGAGGGTGGAATCTCTGGAATAAAGCTGAATATTGCCAAAAAGCAGGTGATTTTTTTTTACTTTTATTTAAAAATTTATTTATTTTTGACTTTTCCTTTAAACTCTTGGATATTGAGATTCATTTTCCCAATAATAACAATAAAAAGACCAATAAAAAGATCATACACCATACATATCTATAATATTTGTCCAGTATTTAAAAGTGAACCACACCTGGCCTACATTTCTCAAAAGTAAATGCCCCTGAACTACAGGATACTGTAGCACCTTCAAATTTATGGAATGGATTGCCTCGGGTTATGACACTATAAATTAAACCTTCATTTTTACCCAGGTTCAAATTAAGTCACATCCATTGTATTTCAAATAACATTTCCCTCTACTGCAAACTAAAGTGAGAAATGTATAATTAAATGACAGTAGCCAATTTTTTTGTTGGGAGGGGTTTGGGTTAAATACTAACTTAAGCTGAAGTCACCACCAAGTTTCTGCTCCTCATCAGTGTTGTTACCTTAGCATGATATTTCTTAACCATTGCTCCTCCAGAGGTTTCTGGGAGTTCCTTGAGCAATGAGCAGTTTATCCCTCTCAGGTCAGTTTGAGTGACACCAATAATCATTTTTTGGAAATCTATATTGGTGACATTCTTCCCACTGGCCAAAACTTTCAGAGGCATTATTCCCACTGACCACAATGCTCTTGTACTGTGATCTGTAGATGTAGTAATCATTGAAGGGGTTCTCTGAAGAACTGAAGATTATTTCAAGGGTTCCTCCACGTTAAAAAGGTCACAAAACACTGCATTAGAAAGTTTTAGGCCAAGGTCAGATCTGCAATTAAAGTAATTGTCAGCTAACCAGGAGCAGAAGCTATATCTCCCTTGACCTGATAAACATAATTTATTTGGTTGTACAGATTGCCGTGTGTGATTACTCTCTGCAGGTCCTTATTATTAGTATTATTGACAGTGGCAGGTTTTAGAAAAATAAAAACATGAACTGAAAGGATTCCCACCATATAGTTGGAACGTCAGCTTGTCTTTGTGCTTATCCCTCAGTAGTCAGCACTGGAATGTCACTGGAATTCCTTCTCAGTTCTCTTCTTCTGCCAAATTTTTTTAGAAGAAAAAGATGTCTATCTGCTGTTTCCTTATTTTTTTGCAGGAAAACTTAGGGTTGTTGACTTCCTCTCCCCTCCCTTCCTTCCTTCTTTCCGAAGGTACTCATCTGAGAAAAAGGAGAACCAAATTATTGTTCCAGTTCCCTTTCTTAAGTCACTTTTATGCATTGTCCACATTACACTCAGAGCTAAAGCTCACAGACAGGGAGAGCAAAACGACACAAGATTCATACAAGGGCATTGAGAGAGCCAGGGAGAAGACACAGCCCTCCCTTCGCAGTAAGTATATTTCCTGCTCCTGCTCTAATGGCATCAAGGTGATAAGTGATATATGAACATTATCACAAATATATATGCATGTGTGTGTGTAAATATATATATTTGTTTTTGCATAGTTTGCTTTACAAATCAGTAACCAATTTTTGGATTATTGCATATCTACAATAAATGATCATTTGCTTCTATTCGCTTCTTAATTTTTTACCAATATGATTTGAGGTTTTTTATATTATTACTCTTCTGCAGAAGTCCCTTACGAGTATAGGGATGAGTTATAAAATACTAATGCAAAAAAATGCCCAATTCCCATAGCAGCCAATCAGACCTTATCTCTCACTCTCTCCGGTGTGTAATGTGTACTGGGAAATGATGAAATATGAAATGGATTATTTGTCATCAGAAGGAGCTACACTTCTTTACTCGTGTTTAGTTATGTCAAGTACTGGCTTATGATTAAGCTGGAGTTGTTGCTGAAGGTAATATTGCAATATGCCAACAATGAATGTCTCTCTAGCTCTCAGGCTACATCAGAGATCACATCAGGTAGCATTGAGTCCTCTAGATGAGAATAAGATCACAATAGTCCATGGGCAAAAGAATGACACTTAGAATATGTTTTTGTGTATGTAAGTGTATGCAGACATAGCATTCCATAAATGGATTTATCCAATAAATGTATTTCTACCTAAAACCCAGTATTCCAAATTAAACATGATGCTTATGCCAATAAATCCCCAGACATCATCAGTAGTCTCCTCTTATATTGTAACTGATGCTGCTCACAACAGCCCAACTAGACACTTCATCTGGCCATCAGTATGCAGCTAGATTCTTCTGTTTGTATTATTCATATTCCATGCATCATGTGTATTCAGACAAGAGATTTGTGCTGGTAGTGCTGGTGCATGGCATATACTTACCCAGTGACAATGGGACTTTACAATAAACATCTTTTTAATGTAACTAAACACACATACACTTTGCAAAGTCATCCTGAGGACCATCCGTAGCTAAGCATTGATGACCGTTTTAAACAAGTATTTACATTTCAGACTGGCTAAATTCAAAGAGCATATCAGAGCAAGAGGTTTTTCTTCATTATTTATAAGATTAACTAATTATTACTCATTAACGATTAACTATTAGAACAAATCATGGGAACAGTAATTATGGATGTTAGTTTAAATGCATATGTGCTGGGATAATGAAGGAAGGAGTCATATTGCTGTATGTTTGCAGCTGCCAATAAATAGGGTCATATACCGCTCTCCATTAGAAAGATATGTTGTGTGTTTATGCATGCCTTAAATCCAGTACAGACATCATAAGGATCTTTCATGCTTCCAGTGGTAGATGAACAAGTGAGCACTGTTCACACAGCACTGTTCTGTTCTATGGACCGAGAAGAGTGGGACAATTGAGTGGCACCCAAAATGTGCTTTTTTCGAGAGAAAAGCACAGCAGTCATTACCGATCAGTCACTCATCAATCCACCAGTGCAAATTGATTGCGGGGCACCGCTGTACACATGTCAAACTTTCACCTGAGAAGAGTATGACTAAGGAGATGATTGTTGCCCTAGACTGTTTCTCTAGGGCAACAATCATCTGACATGTGTATATGGCTTTACTGTGCTGCACTGAACAACATTTATCACAGATTTTACAAGGTTGGGTTGGCTGTTGTAGAGTAAGAATAAATATATTGTTCAAAAGAAAAATGTATGTCATGTATGAGTACCTTGGGAATGTTGAAAATGTCTTGTATGGCAGTGACTGTAATAAGAATAGGATACAGGGACACAGGAATATGCTTATGTCAGTGTGATGTTATGTTCTTTTCTTGTTCTGATCACCAGATGCCAGTCTATATACCCTAACCTGTCACTTCAATTATATCTCTGTAGTCCACAGAGGCCTGTGACCAAATGTGATTTCATGATTCCCACTGCTTCTCTATGAGACATCTCTCCATAGTGCTAACCCTTCTGCTTTTTACTCGTTTTTATAAATTAATCAACAGAATGACTAACTTGGGCTATTCAGGCTTTACTTTTGGTTGTGATAAAAAAATACTTAGGTTGGATTACAAGTAAATATTATTATTTTTATTATTATTATTAATAAACAGGATTTATATAGCACCAACATATTACGCAGCGCTGGACATTAAATAGGGATTGCAAATGACAGACTAATACAGACAGTGATACAGGAGGAGAGGACCCTGCCCCGAAGAGCTTACAGTCTAGTAGGTGGGGGGATTTCACACGCAATAGGATGGGAGATATGTAGTGGTGGGAAGTAGTGATGGTTTCAAATTCTGTTCCAACTCAATTTGTACTTATTTTATCTCTCTCTCTCTCTCTATCAATGCCTCTGTATCTATTTATCTGTTTATGTTGGTATATCAGTTTTAAAGCATGTACAGAAAAAAAAATCTATCTATCTATCTATCTATCTATCTATCTATCTATCTATCTATCTATCTATCTATCAATATTTTTTGATATTATCCATCCGGGATGTTTTTCTTTTCAGTAGAACTTATCAGGGCAAACATATCCCTAAATGATGTATTTTGTGTATTTCAATGCATTGTATTAGACTTTGGTCTTTTCATCTCTCCATGGCACTCAAAAAAGTGGCCCATCATATTTCCTATAATATGCTACAAAGCAGAACAAATATGTGAACAACAGCTATTAGGCAATACTACCATACATTACACATACGTTTAGGTGCACTGTAATGCGTGCATTGTAATTCTACAGCACGGATGGTTCCTTCCTCTGCTCATACAGCATAAAATCCAGGGTTTCCATCTGTACACCTGTCACAGCACTCCCGACATCTGCTGCCCTGCACTGTTTGGCAGAGGTTTTTTTAATCCTGGCACATCCCTGTGTACATTTAGAGCAGCTCTAAAAAAAGAATGATGAAAATACATGAGAATAATACATGAAAATACATGAGAAAACATAGCTCAGACACTCTTTTTTGCAGAATGATCAGAAAGCTAATAAAAATAACTAAAGCAATTCTAATGAGTATAATGCAGCTTAATAAAAACTCAAAAATTACTACATAAAATCCCAGGGTTATAAGGTAGAATGTTCGCACATTCCTGTTACAGAAAGAGACACCAAAAGTGTGTGTTTGAATATAGATATATATATAAATATATGCATATATAATTAATAACAATTGGCACCAATAAAAAAAACAGATTGGAGTTTGGAGGTATGCCGTTATTTTGATTAGCCAATGCTTAATCATATATATATATATATATATATATATATATATATATATATATATATACATACATACATAGATGCAAATAGAATCCAGATTATTTTACATAATTAGTGAATTTTAAAAAAATCTTTAAATTTTATTAAAATCTTATTACATTAATAACTAATACAAACACATCACCTATCAGTATAATCAGAAAACTTAGCTTTTATACAAAGAATCTTTTGGGTATTTGAATATACCCATTTATTCTTTTTTTTGTTTTTTGTTTTTTTTAATGAATCAAATAATGTTTTATTATTATGGCTTGTATGCTAATATTTTTATATTTTTTCAAATGATGTTACTCTACATATGGGTGAATCCTGTATCAATTGTCATTTTACATATGCTTCACGTTGTTAATTTGTATGAACTCACATGACTGGATACTTTAAGGAGTATTAGAAACATTGTGTATATGTCTCTTGAGTTTTCTGAATGTATACATAGATGATCTCTTTGTACTAGTTAAGGATGTATTAAAGCTTGAAAAGGGCCATGGCTTGTAAAACTTCTATATATTGATATTGTAAAATAAACTTTGAGGGGCTGAAAATACTGAACATTTTAATATCCATGCTCACTTCTTACCAAACCCTTGAATCTCTCTTTTTAGAAATCAAGCTCCTGGGTTGTACCAATTTGGATTCAGGTAGAAGACAAGTATATATTCGAGATTTTGTGCACTGTTTTGGCCACATGCCTTTATTTTTTTAACTACATGAATAGTTTATGGTTTAGGAAATCTCAGATGAGTATCAGGAAATGAAAGTAACATGAAGTTCTTGGGATGGAAACATTGCTAATGAGCGCTGAAACTTTTGGCATCATGCTCCACTTGGTGTTACTATCCTCTTGGCTACACAAGAAACACATAAAATCAGGTTTGTGGCATTAAACGAAACCTAAACTATGTCCAAAAGAAAAGCTGAACATTTCTGAGATAATTTTATTGGAGACTAGTAATTAATATAATACAGACATTGAATATGAAATTTCCCTGTTAAACCTGCAGGTTGGCATTAAGGGAATGCCTGACAGGGTCTATGAAATTTCCCCTTTACTAGCACCAGAGAGATGTGGCTCTCTTACCTCCCTATTGCTAGCAAGTGAGATTTGGCAGAATTTTAGCTAGATCGTGACTCCTCAGAAGTAATTTGAGGGGTCTCTCACATGGCTCTTTCAGTGGTAATATTTCACCCATCTTACCATCAACCTTAATTTAGGTTATTGGTATATTTATCATGCAATGTCTGCTTAACTTGTATCTGAAGTACAAACCTTTTTTTCACGTTTTGAACAGTATAATGAAGGGTTAGAACCTTTTTTTTAGGTTTTTATTGTTGCATGTGTCACCACATTCAACATTCAGTTTTCAACTTCTCTGTTTGTTCTGATGCCCATTGTTCACAGGACTGCAAGTAAAGAATAATCCATACTAAAAACTAATTTCTACTCTTCTATACCCCTACATTCTTCTAGAACACTAAATCTCAGACCAGAGCTAGTATAATTTATCCTAGAATACAGCTGCTAAGGTTTTTATTTCATCACAAAAGATCTGACACTCTGCTACAAAAGTACTCAACTGAAAAATACATTTACCTTTACCTATTACATAAATGAAATTGAAACATATTTCAAAAATATGTTTTTTTTTAAATTTAATTTTAATTATGAAAGAGTCACTAAAAAAATGTGGTTTCGTGATTTAAGACAAAAATGATGTTTTGGAAATGTTTTGTTTCAGGGCTTCCAGCCATACCCAGCATTCTCAGAAACATAAAATAAAAACCCAGCAGTTAGAATGTATTGAGTGATGTGCTGGAGTAAACATGTAAGCATAGAGATCTTACCATTCAATAGTTAAAACTGTCTTTTAAATTTCAATACAGAATTAATTACTAAAATCCTGCTGGAGTAGTTTCATTACATGTGTCAGTATATATAGATTAACATACACTGAGGATGTACGTTGTGGTGGTGGTGGTGGTTGTGGTGTAACTTATTTTAAAAAATGCTTTTACACAGTTGAAATGTGCTGTGTTTTGATAAATTAATGTTTGCACCACAGTGCATTGCTGGGAACAGTCCTTATACAAAACAAAACTTTTTACTTTGTCTTTGCATGGGAGCTGTATTCACCAAAGCGGCTCAACACCACCCAATACTTATGGTGTGAAGCAGCCCTCATATTTATTGTTTTTGTGCCACCTGTGCTATTTGTTTTTCTTCACAAACTGTCCCACTGAGAAAAAGCTAGAAAAATTCTCTCCTATGCTTTTCATTATGTATGGTGCATATAGGAACACAGAACCTCACAAGTTAATAATGTCCATATTATGCAATATGCAAGACATCAGCATAGAAAACATTATCTGATGTTCTCACTACATGTAATGCAGAGAAGTGTTGTTACAATGCACTGCTGCATGCATTTCTATCCTTGTTTTCAGTACAATAAATAAGGTCAATACAGGTTACTGTACATTACAGTATAACACATAGCAAACACATCATGTATAGTGCACATGAATCATTAGACCTTTAAAAAGAACTTCCTCTCAATTCCTATTTTGTGAATCAATATTTTGGATTATCCATTACTCACAGAATTCACCAGAAAACACTTGAAATTGTAAATCAACCTGATAAAAGAAACAATAGTATTATATAAACTTTAAATATTTTATACATGAGGAAAATTTCAAAAATATTTGGTTTGTGTTTGTGTAATCCATGACAGCCAGTCAGAATTTAGTTTTTAAAAATCTACTATGGGTAGCATTATAAAAGCTGGAATAGGCTGGGTGCCAGAGGTGCCACATGTGGCAGTCGAAAGACAATATGATAACTGTACTTTTCACTGTATGTCAGTACAATACCAGAAGAGATTATGGAGTTTACAATTCCCACCAGCTACATCCATTTACATTACAGAACAGCTTCCTTAAAACCTTTGCATCCATAATTTTGTCAATGTGTCCACCATATAGAATGTGACTGTGTTGTTAAGTAGTGTCAGAAGACACACCAATATACAGCATATGTCAGAGCCCATTTTTTGTGCCACTGGGCTCAATGCAATGTTCTGTGACTAGGAGCTAACATATGCACAGTACTGTACATCCAACTCGCTGGAACGTTAGATAACTTCTGATCAGCCCTGTGCATGCTAGTAATCCTGTAATTTAAGGACTGTTTTGTCCTTACATTTTTGTTTTGTACAGTTAAATTACAATGTTTTGGTATATATGTTTGATGTAAAGGGTAAGGGGCAGGCATTTGGTTGATCTGAAGTATACATATTCTTTGAGGGAAAATGGTTATAAAAGTTGCCATTACTGAACCAACCCTGAAATTGTTAGACTGTGTTCCAGAAATGTATGCATATAAGGATTTCTGAAACACATCATCACAGATTCCTTGTAGAGTGGTGGCTCAGAAGGTATTTAAACCAGGAGTGTATTTTTTATTTTTTTTAGAAAGAGTTTAGTTTATTTTAAATAATGACTCTTTATTTTTACTTGACAAAAGGCAGGTCAATAGTTTTTAACTTTCTATGACAGACATTCTGAACCAGGTTTTCGTGGAACCCTAGGGTTCCTCCAAAAGGTGGCTGGTCATTCATTAGACTATGGATGACTCACCTTACAATTGCTGATATCTGCATGGTTTTTGAGCCTCCACTACTTGGCTGGGCCAGCAGAATGAGACCAGAGAAAATTGTAGCCTTTTATAAGGGTGACATTCAGATTACCACTGTCAGGAAAACATTCTTCCAACTGGCTACCATTGTATTGAGCATTTTCGGCTTATTGACATTGAATGGATTGGTTTTAGCAGGGGTTAACGGATACCTGGAAATTATTCTAGGGGTTCCCCCAAGGGAAAAGGCTGCTCTGTGATATCCCTGCTTTTGTCATGCTTCCTAAATTTTAGTAGACTATATTAATTCACAGCCTACTGTCCTGCCTAACATAAATTAGACATTGCATATACTAATGTGAGTTTGTTGTTGGAATTATTACTATTTTTTTTAATTAATATTATTATTTCATGCTCACCATATGTTTGTATAATTGTCTCTACAGCTGGACAATGCAGAAAGACACAAACACCATAAAGGATTATACGTCATGTTTCAGACAAATACCTTCCTTTATAAAGTGCAGTAGACAGTCTCCTTTAATTGAGGAATATAAGCCTCACTTCCAACATTACCAGTATGACCACCCAATGGACAGCCTGCATAGCTTTCATGATGTGTTTACAACTGGGTCACACAGAAGAAAAAGTGCTCCTTCAAAGATGCCCCATGACTTTAACACTGAAGGTCCTAAAAGTCAAATGGAATCTAGCTATGAAGGCAAACATTTTCTGCCTTCACATTTTCCTTTTCTATATCACTTTCCTCCTCTGTCAAGTTTCAATGCCAAATTAATGGAGCTTTCTAACATTGGCATACAATACTACAGAACAATGGACCCCTTCTGGCTTAACCCTCTGAAAGAAGAATCTCTTAGGACTAATGTAGTCTGGCCTCCTGGCCCTTTGTATCTACATCCATCGTATTCCTATTTTCACAAACGCTATCCAGAGACAATGTTCCCTTTCCAAGCACCCTCTAAAAGCCTTCACATGTGTCACAGCCTCGATGCAGGTTTCCCAGACAAAGGTCACATAGATAAAACCCAAAATGATGAAGATGAAGACCCCAAGCAGAAGGTTGAGAGAGTAGATGTTAACATTCAGATTGATGACAGTTTCTATGTGGAAGTTGGAGATCAGAAACGTTGGAAATGCCCAATGTGTGAAAAGTCATATACTTCCAAATATAATTTAGTGACACACATTTTGGGGCACAGTGGCATCAAACCCCACGCTTGTGCCCATTGTGGCAAACTTTTTAAACAATTGAGCCATCTCCATACTCATATGTTAACTCACCAGGGCACCAGGCCCCACAAGTGCCAAGTCTGTTATAAAGCTTTTACCCAAACTAGTCATCTAAAGCGACACATGATGCAGCACAGTGATGTGAAGCCATACAATTGCAGGATATGTGGTAGGGGGTTTGCCTACCCCAGTGAACTAAAAGTTCATGAATCAAAACACGAAAGTGGCCGAGATAACATTTGCGTGGAGTGTGGTTTGGATTTCCCCACACTTGTACAGCTTAAAAGGCATTTGACGGTACACCGAGGCCCTGTGAAGTACAACTGTACAGAGTGTGATAAGACATTCCAATACCCAAGCCAACTTCAGAATCATATGATGAAGCACAAGGACATCCGGCCCTATATCTGCTCTGAGTGTGGCATGGAATTTGTACAGCCGCATCACCTTAAACAACATTCCCTGACTCATAAGGTCAGTTACATGCATGACAGTTTGTATGGCTGAAAAAATGACTTGAAAAAAATGGTTACCTGTAGATAAATCTCTGTATCACTAGTTTGTTCACAGTGCCATCCAAAGGTATAAAGTCTGGCTATATAAAAAAATTAAAAGAATCTTCCTTAGTTTCAGCAACTTTTTTTTTTGGTTTGATATCTGAAGCTTAGCAGACCTGATATCACAAAGATTTTTAGCTGAGGTTCTACTTTAAAGACCAACTGCAGAGTATGACATGTCCAAAATTTGATGTATACAAGTAGTGATAGTGGTAGTTATTAAAATACTCCAATATTTACTAGTTAATTCAATAAGGTCTGAAGGCCACATTTTGGTGTAATTTCCTATTAAAATTAACTGAAATGAACAATCAACAAAACAAGTCTAACAGCATGTCAATAAAATAGATTTTTTGCATTTTGGTTTAAGGCCCCAGGATTTTTGCCCTGTACCACCAGACAACAAATGGCCACTGCGAATGGAAGAATAGAATAAGAGCATGCATGTCTATATATATCTCAAAAAGATGTTTGACATTCCTATCATGTGGAATAATGTGAATCAGGAGACATTTAAGGATCACATAAGACAAGAATCTGACCTCAAAATTGCATCTTGAGGGAAATTTCTTCAACAAGCTATACTGATCTATCCTCTTTGCATTTTGCTTCTCCAAGAAGGCCCCTAGGAACACAGTAGCAAAACCAGGGTTAGTTTGTGTCTCACAGCTTTAAATGATCCTCTGCACCATCATTAATGATGTGGTCAAGTTCTTCACCAAGCAATGCAAAACATTGTGGATTAATGACAATATTTTGGAATGAAAGTTTATATGTGTATTATATTCAAATAATGTTCTTGTTAATAAAAAATGTATATAAACAATACTATAGTATGTTATTTTTGTATGTAGGGTGTCAAAGAGCACAAATGTGGGATCTGTGGAAGAGAATTCACCCTTCTAGCCAACATGAAGAGGCACATCTTAATCCACACCAACATCCGAGCCTACCAGTGTCATCTTTGCTTCAAAAGCTTTGTCCAGAAACAGACTCTAAAGGCACACATGATTGTTCACTCCGATATCAAACCATTCAAGTGCAAGGTGGGGGATTGTGTTTATCCTTTTTGCTTAATACATTTATACACATTTATAGTTACACATAATGTTAAATAGGAAACTGGAGATTTTCAATGTTTTAGTGTGTAGGTAAAGCACAATCGGACTAGATCATATTTTATACTTTTCTCAAGTTTAATGAAGGCAATGAAAATGTACAGTATGAATGAAAATATGTTCTAATATAACATATCCAGGACCTGATATCAGTATAGCCTATATAGATCATATCCTACTGTTCACATATTTAATTTTTTTTTCTAATTCTATACCATATCTACTTTACCAATACGTATTTATTCCAGGGTTGCTAGTGTTACACAGCATATGGATTTTCTGAGAAGAGAGAGAGAGCGAGCAGAAAATGTTTTGCTTTTGACTACTTCTTTAAGATTGGATCAGAGATACTTATTCACTTGAAACTTTGAGCTTCAGTAATTGATCTCAGAAAACAAAAGCCTTTCTTTAAAACAGCATCCAAGAAGACACAAATATATTTGAAAATGACCCTGAATTTTACATGCAATATTTAAATCACCTAAAATAAAAACAAACGCTATTAATTGATTTTTAAAAAATGGGCCTCATACAGATTTTACACTTCAATGAAGCTCATTTGCTGATCACCTGGCATAGAGTGCCTCCTACTGGATTTATGCATTTAAATGCTGATTTAACCTAATTGACTGTCTTTTTCAGCCTTACAATGTTATTACCTACCACATACAAGTCATATAAAGGATAAAAAAACACGCCAATTTATTATTGCACAGTGAAAGCGATTTATTTTCCTGTTTCTCATAAGACCGTCTTGTACCGCTGCCTGTGTTACCTTATGCTTTGTGAATATAAATGATTAGAAGAAAACACAGAGCAGTCATAAACAGGCTTTAGTTCCCATATTACACTTGTCTGGTGAGATGTTAACACTTGATTTCTTAGACTCTGCATGCTTCTCTTTCATCTTCAATAATGGAGAGAGAACAAATGAAAAGTGTTTTGGCTTCGATGTACCCCCTGCCAATATGGCAAAGATCTCAAAGTGATCTAGGTGGTGTTGACTCTCTTTATCTGGCCTGTGTTCAGTAGGATTAAGGCAATGACCAGATAGCAACATTCTGGCATACAGCTCCTCCTCAGCACAAGGAAGGATATAAGTGGCTGAACTGCCTTCATAACAATGGTTCACATGTCCCCTGGGACTGGTTTGCAAAGAGATTTCATCTTGCTTTCTCTTATACATCTCAAGGCTTCCTGTTTTCTCACGGTCTTTTTTGGACAATTTACAGTCATTCTTATTCTGGTTTTCTGTCTCTGGCTCTCTGAGGAAAGAAACACCCCTCTTATAGGGGAAGACAGCTCAGCGGCAGTCTTTGTAGCTCTCTGCAGGCCTCTGGTTTCCATTGCATGGTTTTCGTAGTGAATGTGGCATACCAAAGGAAGAACAGTGCTGTGCAAAGTATTTATGTTAGATGTGTGTCATTGTGTTATTTAACATTCTCTGCACTTTGTCAGATGTATATGGCACTTAGTCATTTTTGTTTCTATAACTGAAGATGAATGTATAAACCAATTATGTTTTAGTCAAATCAGGTCATTTCTTTATATATTGTGAACCACTATAATATGATTGTCTGCAGGCTTAATAAAGTTAAATGCCTGAACAGACAGAGCAGATGGCTTTAAACTACTTGCCTATTGCTTCTTGCAGCCACAAAATGTCAGAGCATTTCTAAAAAAAAGCTTTGCAGGATTGCAATACGGTGCATACAAACATAGGTGCAGAATATAAGACTTGCATATCAATCTGCACCAATGTTGTAAACAGTTACACAAACTCTAATGCTGTTGAATCACAAGTAAGAAAAAAACGTCTGATTTAGTTCATGTAATTAAAACTGGTCTTCATACTTAGGAAATAGCAAGAAAGCAACATATGGCATGGTATTGATTGTATGTGTGTTATTAACAGACTGGGGCTTGTACAAGGACAAATACGGGATGATTTTAGGTGTATTCAGCTTGGCTTTTACTTATGTTTTATATGATTTTGACCTTTCAAGACTTGAATTTGACAATGTTGTAACCTGCATTACGCTGTAATGTAAGCACAGGTATGATTTGTTTCCCACCTGCAATTTTAGAAATGTAAATGGCATCCTTTTCTGTGATGTGCCTATAGACAGATCTACCTACACGGCCCTGCTGTGTCCCACCTCTAATCCCCCATGTTAAAAAATGTGCTGCACCCACTTTTGTTGAAGCTGAAACTAGAAATGAAAATTGTACCCCACTCTTTATCACTCTGCTTGTTTGTAGTGAGATGAGAATATTGTAGGCTGCATTAAATGTATTTTTCTAATGGCACATGCAGGAGAGGTTCCAATTACACTTCCTAGATGCAGGTGGGGAGCAATGGATAACTCTAAGTAAGTTAGCCTTTAATAAATGTATTTGGCACTTTACAAGCAGGAGACTTTTTTCTTTAACATTTCATATTACAATATTTTTACAGCTTTGTGGAAAGGAGTTTAACCGAATGCACAACCTAATGGGCCACATGCACCTCCATTCTGACAGCAAGCCTTTTAAGTGTTTATATTGCCCTAGCAAATTTACTTTGAAAGGAAATCTCACTCGTCATATGAAAGTCAAACATGGTGTCACCGAAAGAGGATATCACTCTAGAGGTAAGAGCACAGAGATTTTATCATCTTATCTTTGGATTGTATTAGAATTATTAGAATCTGATCATTCGTGAATATTTATATTTAGACTTATTTGGTACCACCCACAGCTCTGCTCTATGCACAGGGTATGTAGAGTTTAGTGTCAGTGTCATCCCTGCTGTATTTACAAGGTGATATCTGGGTTTCAAAAACACTATGTATATATTTGGTGTCTATTGAGGAGTATATTTAAATAAAAGTGCCATAATCATTTAAACTAAGTTCACTTTGTACTAGATTAAAATAATCAATATATATTATCTAGTGTTACATAAAGTGACATCACCTGCAGCCATGGCAGATGCTGTGAAGTCTGACAGAAGCAGGTGGACATATCTTGTGTAGTATGCATCACTGACTGTAAGGTTCATACACTAAGGGCTACTAGCCCAACAAAACTTAAAAATTTAGGCTTAGGGTGCCAATGTATCCCAGCCAAATTCTCATATGATGCTCATGTTTATTAGTTTGCCACTAATGTTGTTTGTATGACTTACCTAAAAATAACAAGTGTGTACAAATGGGTTGGGTAGTTAAAAGTGCTTAAACACATTCTCTTCCAATTTTTTGTCAAACAAATATGCAGTACAGAACACCATACACACCTGACTTCTGCATCTCTGTCATGTCAATGCTGAATGTTTAAAGTATTAGTGTTTATGTAGTCACTGTATCTTTCAGGAGTTACGCAGAAACAGTCTCATCAGAAACCATGACATGATCCCAGTTATCTTCTATCTCTAGGTCAAAGCAGAGGAAGGGCAGGCCTCTCACATTCGATTGTCCTGCAGAGCGTAGAACAGAAAGAACCATTTGACCTGTCTAGGAAGCAAAGAGTTAAAGAAAGAAGCCATGGTTCCGATGGTGAGAGAACACGTTATAGTTCTTTTCATGAAGAAGACGAGGATGAACGGTCCAGCACGCTGACAATATACAAGCTGGATGTTCACTGTGAATCAGAACATGGCTTTGAGGAACATCATAATATAATGAAGGAGAAGTGCAATTTCAATAAAGAAAGAGATGCAGAAAAGTCAAGTCAACACCACAAAGAGGAAGAAGAAGAACAAGAATTTACAGATCAGTATGAGGGAACTATTGGACTATCTGTTCCTGATTACTTATATTTTAAGAACAGAAACACAAGCTTGAACAAGCTACAGGTGGACTGAAATCATAAACAGAGCACTGACAATGCCTCCAAATACATAAAACCCAATGAACAACCTAACAACTGTGTGGTTTAAAGTGGAACTAAACCTAAAACACAAAATGTCAACAAAAGGTAGCTTTTTTGGCAGGATAGATATGCAAAGTCACTTTAAAAAAAAAAAAAAAAAAAAAAAAAAAAAGGCTTTTTGTTTTGCTTACACTGTGTAGAATCTTGCTCTTTTCCTGGCATCACTGAGAAAAGATCTAGATGCCAGAATGACATTATCAGTGCCTCAGTGCCTGCTCAGTTGCTGTAGATCAGGGGTCGACAAACTCGACGGCCTAGCCGGTAGTTCGTTCCGGCCCAACGTCCCCTGGCCTATCTGGCCTAATGCCGGCCGGCAACCCGCGGCTCAGGAGTTGTAGGTTGCCTGCAGATCAGCAAGGGGGGGGTTAGGACCTACTGAAGCCGCTGGAGCTTCGGAGCCACCTCCTTGCAGTTGCTCCTCTTTTTACCGCGGCCGGCGTTGCTGCAGGGTACTAAAAAAGGCAGGTGTGTGCCATGTGCAGGTGTGTGGCAAACATGAAATTATGTCAAGAAGCTTATACACACCAACACATTTATTTCCACTTTATCCAGGTCCATTCAGGCATATTTAACAAGGCAGTGCAAATACCAAGACAGAAACATTTCTGAGCTGATCTGCAGTATTTGTAAATATATTTGGATGCCTCAGGTGACTGAACTTTGTACACCATCATTGCTCTTGCACTGCTTTACCAGATTGCAGATAGCAGAGCTGGAATAACAGCAAGATCCTCTAAAATCCCACTACCCACAGAACAACAAACTAACCTAATTTAAGGATGTGTACAAAGATCTGCAGTGATTACCTTCAGTATTTCTAGAGTCTAGAGCCACACCACAGTCTTATCTGGACATATTACTATTTTATGTTGGGACAACCATCCATCTTTTACACTGTATTGCTACTTAGAGAGCCATGACTTTACACTCACCTCTAGCCACCATTTGAAAGTATTTTCCACAATATGCACCAAGTAAACTAGTTAAATAAAACCTGCAGCTTGTACACAGACGTACCAACATAGTGGACTGGGTACATCTGCCCCTGGCAAGCCACAAGTTGTCCCACCAAAATGTGCTTTTGTCATAGCTTAAACACGGTATGTCACAGTGCCGCTGCTCTTATAGACAGCAAAGCACTATCATACAGTGAGAAGTCAGATGGAAGCACCAAGTATTTTTTTAAACTTCTGCTAGCAGAAAAGTGTGGCATGGTACTGAAGAAAACATGAGTATGTACTGCTCAAGGGCTGGTTTTCCTACTGAACTGAAGGCATGGCTTCAAACTAATTTTAACTGAACTCTAATGCTTATTTACACTATGCTTGGCACAGGGCACTGGAGGTGTTCGCTAGAAAGTATAAGCACTAGCAGCTTCTGTTACAAAAAGCCCCTTTTACTTTTGGATGTGAAAAATAAATATTCCAAATCCTAAGTACAGTGGTGTCTGAATGCCTGAGAGATGTTGTTCAGGGGTGCTTTATAGTTGGTTTATTATGGATTGCTTTGCAAATTTTGCAGAGTACTGTATCGGAAGAACTCAGCAAAGTACTAATTTAAAAAACTTGCCACATAACATAACTCTATAATGTCAGTGCAGTTTCACTAAAATTCTGTGGAAAAAAATATTACTGTTTTTGGGGTCTGCAAACATTTTTGAACCATGATGAAAATTCCCAAATTCTATAATGCAATTATATATTCCTCTATTCTATTTTACGTATGTCAATCAACATGATGTACAGTATTAGGAAATTACAGCACCGGTTTTCAGGGGTTCCAACGCTAGAGTAGACAAGATGATAGTTGTTCTTTTGCATAAAAAAGGGGTTATATGTTTTAGTTGATTACATTTATTAATTACAACGCAAACTTATGTTTTGAACCCTATGTTTCAGGAAGCAAAAAGTACTTAAGCAATAATGTTAAAGTGTGTATAGCATATGTGCACATTTTGGCAGACATAGGACCCATTCCTATCACAGCACATTGATTAAAGACATAGTTAGTCCATGGAGAATTCATTTTTTCTCTCATACATGGGTTGTGCTTCAATGTGTGACAACTCAATAACATGCAATGCAGTTTGTTGCACTGCTGAAAATTTTGCATGCAAGAGTTTTGGTCTGTTTGAGTGCAATTGGAAATCAGTTCAAAGGAACTGGCTGCCCTAACACAAAATAAAGTAATGCACAAAACCAATGTACATTAAACCATGTATGTTTAAAGCACTGTAGCAGTTCAGGCTGGTGTGAATTGGCCTTTACCTGCAAGGACCCCCTTCCCCACTAAAGCCTCAGCATACTCCCTCTTATTATTCTGTCCCCCCCTGTACAGTCTCTTTATCTTCTTCTGGGTCCAGAGTCTTTGGCCTCATTTTTTAAAGCTCTCCAAGTCTGGAGAAGATACACTTTCATCAGTGAAGCTGGGTGATCCAGCAAACGTGTAATGGATCTGGTCAAGGATTGAAAATATTTACTAACAAAAAGCAAATGACTTATAAGAAATCTATTTCAGGTTTGCTGGATTACCCAGCTTCACTGATGAAAGTGTATCCTCTCAAGTCTTGGAAAGCTTTATTAAATCAGGCCCTTTGACTGCTTTGATTGAGTGATGGATGACATATCTTCCTTGCATGATATTTACTGCATCTTTTGCTACTACTGTCTGCACATTGCACAGTGAACTCCATACTGTCTTAGCAGGCAGAGGAGACATATAAATTCTCCTCTAACATAACTACTTACCTGCTGGCATTTTTTTTACTTTACTGTGCTTTAAGCTTTGAAACAAAGGCTGAATTCTTCATAGTTAACATGGCTTATGGTAAAAAAAAAGGTTGGCAGGCAGTCATGTTGTCAACTGCTTGATGTATAAAAATCCAGACTGCTGGTCTGTCTGCAGTTTGTGCGTTATTAGCTGGTAGAATGATTCACAGTGTATATTTACCTAGAACTGACCTTCAACCTGAATAGAGTGACAGTTTATGAGTGAAGATCCTGGTGGTTGTAGCAAATATTGAAACAATAAAATATGTAAGGGCTTCATGTGAAAAGCATCTTAATAAATATGAGTTTGTCGTAACAGATCTGTTTGTACTAGGTTCCATAAATATTAATGCAATAAAAATATTGAGTGGATGGCTTCTTTCAGCCTTTCCGGTTCTGGTGTACCTTACATAATCATGATGTCTGCCCTTCATCAGTGCAAAGGCTCTAGCTGATTAGAATATGTGAGAAGGGCGTCACAAGAAAACTGGCCCGGGAATCAAGGAAGTATAAATTCAGACATGTTCAGAACTAGGACCCTGGTGCTGGGAGTGAAACTCAAGCACTGCCATCCATTCTGTATTCTTAGCCACTTAGTTGTATTCATTTACCGCCAAACTATAATTTATCATTTATCACTATCAACAACATTTTTGGAGGTATTCCTGAGCCATTTACAGTTGAAAAAGACACTAACTAAAAAGACATATTAAATGACTAACACTTTTCTAAGCTTCTTAAATATCTGTCTTACAGAATGCTTTCCTTTATTGTGACAGATTCACAGATAAACTAATGCACTTTAAAACACACTCCTCACATGTTGGTTTTTCTAATACATGAACAATATCCAGGGATTTCCATGTACAATGCAAAGTTTACCCTATCCTGAATGTAATACTAGATTCAGAATGCATTGTCAATAGGTGGTATTTGCAATAACAATAAATAAGATAATTTTAAACTATTGTCACATGTTCATCAGGTAATAAAAATATAAAATTCTCTTTTACTGAGGTCTATTTTATATTAAATCCAGTATTTAGGCCAATGCAAATTTAACTAGGGATGCAAGCAGTTGTTGCCGTTCGCTGTTGGATCTGAACTGTGGAAAGCCTGCTCAAAAAAATAATATTTGTAAAACAATATTTGTCAGGATTTTACGTGGTCTCTAACATTAATATTAAAGAATATTTATATATTGCCAACATATTACGCATGGCTGTACATTAAATGGGGGTTGCAAATGACAGACGTCATTTTACAAAAAGGACATATTATATCATGGAATTAAGTCCATACAGGATGTCTATAATCTACAAGCAGACCTGGATGTACTGTTTTATTGGGCAGCCAAGTGGCAAATGACATTTAATATAAATAAATGTAAAGGTATGCATTTGAGGGCTTACAACATGCATGCTTCATACTATGAGGGGGAATACATTTGGGGGGGGGGGCAGAAATGGTAAAGGATCTGGGGGTTCTGGAAGATCATAGACTTAACAACAGCAAGCAATGCCAAGCTGCAATATCTAAAGCTAGCAAAATACTTTCTTGTACTAAAAGAGTAATAGACTGCAGAGATGGAGACATAGTCCTTCATTGTAAGGTCTGTGAAAATGTGGAATCAGCTTCCTTAGGAAGTAGTTTCAGCAACTACTATAGATTGCTTTAAGAAAAAGCTGGATGTTTTTCTAGAAGCACAGAATATACCTGGGTATTAAAGCTTTAAAGTAATGATAACAGTGACCGTTAATGCAGGTAACATCCGATTGCCTCATGGAATCAGGAAGGATTTTTTTTTACCTGTGGAAGCAAATTTACCAGGGTTTTCCAGGGCCTTTCTCTGGGCCAACTTCCTCTGTCCATGGGGTTTTATATCTGAGATATGTTTATTTCCCCAGTGGTTGAACTTGATGGACTTATGTCTTTTTTCAACCTGACCTACTATGTAACTATTTGTAAAAATGTAAGGGATAGATACAGATAGTGAAACAGGAGAAGGGGAGGACCCTCTCTAGAAGAGCTTGCAATCTAAGAGGTGGGGAAAAGCAATGTATTACTTTCCCTTTTAATACCTTACCATGCAATCTTCTACACTGTGTCTTTATGTAGAGGCAGTCATCATGGTAGAATCTGGACTTTGCATCCTAATGTTGGTCCCTTGATGAGTAGAGCAGCAATATTCAAAAAGCATCAAGAAAAAATTTTAAGTGGAAGAAGAACAAATCTACAGAAAGTGTGAAGCAGAATCAGGCAAATCCTTGCATTGCAGATCCTCAGGCACAGCTCTATCTCTAGTAAGAAGAGCAATAAACAGTACTGAAGTTAAATCACAAAATTTCAATCCAAGTCTCATGATAAAGCAGTACCTTGATTGATGATTGTCTTTTATTTTTTAGGGTGCTGCTAAGGCACAATTAATATTGCTAGATGTTCAGTATAGAATAGCAAACCTTTTCCCTTGGAGTTTACTTCCACTTTGAGGAGCAGCAGAATTTAAAAATCAACAAAAGTCTGATGTTTTGTTTCAGTAGATCCTGGCCTTATTCTTACTATGACTATGGCCGGGGTAAACTAAACATTTCAGCAGAGGACATGACTGTTTTCTTGCCTTTCCGATAAGTCAGTGTTCTCCCCAGCCAGGTGAGTAACCACTGGACTGCTTTTGGGTGGTTACTAAAATGTTGGGTCACAATACAGGGGCTGCCACTTGCCTGCAGCTTCTTTCCACCCAACTTAAAAAAAAATCTGGGGAGAACACTCTTTTTGACTTTACTTTTGACTCAAGCATGTAAGCTACTTTATCTATTGTACCCCCTGATAACTTGTGAAAAGTATCAGGAATCTGTCTTTTCCAGAGTAGACACATATAATGTTGTAATTTATTGGTTGTATGAGATTAATTTCTTTCCAGCGAACCATTTTTTTGCAACGCCTTGACAGCAGTGTCCTATGTTAATCAGCAAAAGGTCAATCAAATATTACTATTCACAAAGCATCTTGTGTTGAATTAATATGATGTTGTACTCACATATTAATATGCTGCATTTTAACTCTATCTACTGTATAAGGGAAATCAGCACATGTATAACAAGAGAATAGCTGCATCGGAAGAAAGTTTTGCTTCAACCGTCAATATCCTAAAACCTCTAATGTGCTACAATTGTTTATGGACAAAGAGTCATTTTTCTTTTCCATCACTAACAATTGCCAAACGTAGATGGATTATTTCCGCAGAATTCCAGCAGACCATTGTTAAGGAAACAGGGAAAGTGTTCCAGAAAGGCCCACCAATGATTCACAATAGTCCCAGGGACTTGTGTGGTATTCGTCTTTCCATCATCCTCATAGAGAGTATGAACCACACCTTACAATACCTTATGCCAAAACACCCACCTTCCTAGCCACAATCCATGTATTAAAAAGATAATAACCTTTTATTCTTATGAAAGATTTGTCACATAAGCAACGGTTTAAGAAAAATATAAATGCATTTTCAATAAACATAAGTAGGAGTTCTACAGTATCTAATTTCAATATCAATGTAGATTATTTCATTTACAAAAATAGACTAAAGGAAGACAAATATAAAGAGTTAATGGAAAAATAAATTAATTGAAAGGAGAGGTGGAGAGCTATCGAAGGTGGAAAAATAAAAGTAACTGGGGGTTTATTTTGTGCTGTATTAAGTGTCCCTGCAGCTGTTGTGTTTGTAGCATAACTGTATTAAGGAAAAAACATATTTGTCATTTTCTGAGGTCTGTTTTTCTCCATACTTCACTTAATTCTGCAATTTGGCTAAAAAAAGTAATTAATGAGCCGTTTTTAAAAATTGGCTCACAAATCTAATTAAAATAAATTTGATCAAATATAAATAAATTTCAGACAAAAGTTTGCTGCTTCATCAAATTTCTCAGATTCATCCATCTCTTGTAAGCACAAGTTCATAAAGGATATTATAATACAATAATCCAAAAAGCAGTCTATGAAGAGGGCAATAGAAGAAAAAAATTGGTAGATATGTGTGAGATGTACTTTAAAAAGATATAAGTATAACAGCAACCAAACATGAGAAAGGTATGGATGGCAGCAAATCTTAGATAAAACAAAAAATATATATTTATAGACCTGGACAGTGGTATACAAGACTCTATATTTACCAAAATGAAACTGTGTTCAATAAAATGCCCAAATCATGTTTTACCCATGGAATCCAATGAACAAAATATCCTTTTTATCTCCACTGCTGCTTTTGTTTTGATCTGTTATACACATTGGACTTTTTGCAGTAATGTTTTAGACATGTCCCCAAATATTGGTGACACCTTTATATGTTCTGGACTGCAAACTAGCAAGCCAGTTGTTCACCCATGGGCACAGAAAGCTCTCAGATGGTAAATTCACACTGGCATTTCTAACAGCAATATGCTTAAAATTACTTTGGTAGCGCAAAACTCTCACAAATGTGGGGCTTTTTTTCCTTTAATGACTGGTTTAGAATGTAATTACATTTATATATATTTCATCTATGAAAGGCTTGGCAAACATTATTTTCTAAAGTGCTATATAGGCCTCTCGACTGCTGTTTGGTAAATGAAGTTGTATCTTGGGATATAGTTGAATACCTGTAATACCTATCAAAGGAAGATCTAAAATCAACTTCCCACCCAAGAAAAAGAATGGCTATTGAAGGTGCACTCACCATCAAACCTTTGAAAATAGAAAGTATGAATTAAATTTGCTAAGGTTTCAATAGGAGAACATATACAGTTTTCAACCAAGTATTAGAAATGAGCATTTTATTTTCAGCTTTTAAATTTGTGAAGTGATTGTGTAAAAAAAAGGCTTTAGTTCCTCACATTTTTATGCAATCTTTTTGTTCAACCCACTGAATTAAAGCTGAAAGTCTGCAGTTCAACTGCATCTGAGTTGTTTCATTCAAAATTAATTGTGGTAATGTACAGAACCAAAATAAGAAAAAAGTTGTCTTTGTCCAAATATTTATAGACCTAACTGTAGCTCCTGTGGTACATATACTTCACATTGAGAAAGTATTTTCTGCTTGTACGTGTAGTATCTTCCAGTATAAGACTGTCCAACTCCAGTCCTTGAAGGCCTGGACCCTCATTTATATTTAGTTCTAAGACACACCAATAGATTTGGTAAGGTATGGCTTACAAGGAGTCAAAAAAGACGATTTATATAAAAAATTCTTGTAATAGTGACAGCATACAATCAGAATCCCTCCACAGCATATCACGGACCACAAAATACAAAGAAAGAACTGAACTGTAATAGTAAAAACCAAATGCTTGAAAAGGAAGTGAAATGAGGAATATGGAACTTCAGAATGGAATTGGTAATAATTGTCTGCTAACAAAGAAGAGAAAACAGGAACAGAGAATTTATGTACAGGTAAATAGTGTTTCCATCCTTCCTCAGTTCATAAATGAAAAGATCTGTATATCTCACAAAAAATACTGTATATAGATACAAACTGAGCAACTGTCTATAACGTGTAATCACCTGCAACCCTTATAGCTTTTATCCTATAGGTAAATAACAGGTATTGGTAATAACAAAACAGCAGCAGCTTGTGTCAGCACAAGACCCATTCCAATGTTTGTAGCACGTACTAGCTGAAATGTAATTCTAGATGGATAAGCATATGTATTTTAAATATAAAGTTAAATACTATTGTTATTTGTTTACCTTCATCTTGTGAAAATCATGTTACCATATACTTGGCATTTGTAAGAAACAGATTCCCAATCCTAGTTCTGCTGTATGTGGAAAATTACTCATCAGACCCCTGAAAGTTCTGGATAAATTAGAGAAGACATCATTGTTACAACCGTTGAGATCAAGAAATAATGTTTAACCACAACACATTCATGTGTTACTTGGAAAAAGTTTAACACAAAAACTTTTTGTAGTGTGAGGATATCTAAATTTTGGGACAGTGCCAGCAAACAAAAGTTCTGTCACCCTGCCTGTGTTATGAAATTATGTGATTACAAATACTTTGCGAGTAAACAGATCCAATATTTTTGAAACAGTGCACTTATCTGCCTCTTAAAAAAACAAAAACAAATCATGCTTTTGCGTTAGGATCAAGGCAACAAGTTTGCTTTAACCCCCATTCCAAATAGCATATACCGTATTTTTCGGCGTATAAGACGCACTTTTTCTTCCCCAAAACTTGGCATAGAGTGGGGAATTATCCCTTTCTGATCACTCTGTGCCAATTTATCCCCTTCTGATCGCCCTGTGCCAATTCAACCGCTTCTGATCACTCTGTGCCAGTTTATCAGAAGGGGTTGAATTGGCACAGGGTGATCAGAAGGGGAT
>NC_092863.1:76397767-76429355 GCF_032062135.1 Pyxicephalus adspersus | reverse complement strand
ACTACATTTGGAGCTGGGAACCAAATTAAAAAAGCCAGGTTCTGCCAGGTAACCTTCCAAGTGTCTGAAAAGCATGTGATGTTGGGACAGTGCTTTCCTTCCACTGCCAGTGGTTAAATGATTCGTCATGGGGGTCAAACGCAGGCAAATACAAGGTAGGACATATTTGCATTAACGTGTTTGCCTCTTTGCCTTGTATGTATAAGTAGAAGTAGAGAGGAAGTAGTAAATCTAGAAGTATTTGCACCTACCATATTAAGAAGTTTGGCTTCTAATCAGAGTCAGGCATCACTGTGGTCTACCTTACCTGCACATGTCAGTAACAATGATCAGCATTCCTGTTGCTGAGCTGGACTGGTTTAATGCATACAGGGTGCAAAGTGCAGTCATGGTGCAATATCAGTAATATGTATACTGAAAACCAAAAGCCTACTAAAGATGCAGTAATTGGAGCCCCACAGCCACAATACCCTTCCCTCTAGCACCTTCAGTTGTCTTTAAAGTATTTTCTATGTGGTTTGATCACATTAAATTCGCTTAATGTGCTTTTATTCCATGAGAACACTTCTTATAGCTTGTCCTTACTTCTGTAGCTTCTCTTTTCTAGGAAATCTGCAGCATAGTCATGTTCCTGAGACGTGGCATGCAACATTTCATCCAGTGTTAAAGTGCTAATCTGTCCAGAGTGTCTAAATTTTCCAGATTTATCTTCTACATAATATTATCTGTAGTAAAAAGATTGTATTTGGGATAGTCACAAAAAAACAAAAATAACACATAAATTTCAATTCACAACACATTCCTAATAATATATATTTTAGTCATGTGAAAAAAATTTAAGATCGTATTGAACTCAGCTATTAACTTTTAGTACCACAAGAAATTCTCTACCTCATTTAACAAGCAACACACACCACAGTTGCAATATGCTATTCTTAAAGACATGGTGTCACCAATAGAAAAGTAGGGACTCACCCTATCCATTGGTGATTTCATGCTTGTCTGAGTAGAATGGCTATCACCTGGGAGTGTTCTTTCTCAGCACAGACTACAATAATGTGTGCCTTTGCTGCCAGGGTTGCATCTTGCCATTTCACAAAACTGTTTATTGAACAATTAAAGTCCTTCACCTTCTCCAGCACCCCCATCTTTCTCCTAAAAGGAGTATAAATACCTCACAATTTAATTCCCAGTGACTAAAAAAACACTTTAAATTGACAGCACTTTGCTTCTTCTTGTTTCTTCCATGATTAGAGTGGTGGCTGTTCTGATGCTTGTTGTTAAATATTTGGTGGGAATGATACAACTTCTCCATACTTTAGATATATACTTTCTGCACATTAAATCAAAATGCTGATTAAAAGAAGAGTGTGTGGGCAAATCTCTGCACAGGCTTCTGCTTGTGCATGGAGCACTTTCATCTTCATTTTAGTAAGATGTTGTATTCAATGCCCATACTTTGTCTGTACTCCCACCATGGTCCGTGGGACTATCCTTTCCACAATAAAGCCCACTGCAATGGTCATAGGACAGCCTATGTTCAAAAATAGAATAAAACTGCTTGCATATAATACAAGAGGATATTTGTTGTTTGTTCCGGTTCACTTATTGCCTTTTAATCAATTAAGCTACTGTAACAGTATACTCCATGTAGACCAGTGTTTTTACATTTTGATACAGACATTGTGTCATTAATAAAAGTTAACTTAAAGCAGTGTTAAAATATGTGTAATAATTTCTGTAATTGGTATTCATTTTTTTAAAATTAGAGTAGTGTAAGTGCCTGAACATCTGTCTTTTGCAATACTTGTACAGAAAAACGAGAGCGAGAAGAAGTAGCAGTACAAACAGCCAATCTGTTTATGTGAAAACAAGAAGTAGGGTGATAGCAGAAGACAGAAGAGTGGCACAAAGATTTTCTCACTATTTTGCTGCTTCTCACATTACTGATTGTGATTTTCTATAGTGAAGATGCAGTGGGTTGTCTCCCACATATTCTCCCCCTCCACTCTATAAAAACTATACAGTAGTGTGACGAAAGATTGTTTCCATGTGATCTGTCCATTGTTAGTGAATTGCTATTGCCAGATTCAACTTTGACTCTCTACAGCAACTTTTCTCGACCGTTTTACCATGAAGGAATCCTTGAAATAATTTTAGGGTATTTGGGAAATCCCTGCTATATTTACTATATTTATAGGTCACGGCACATTAGCCTGATGATCATTGGTAGTAATCCCTCCTACATTGCAGGCCAGTGGGAATACTGCCACCATTACGGATAGCCAAAAACGATTATTAGTGTCAGTTGAACTGACCTGAAAGGCCCCAATCAGTCATTTCTCAAGGAACTCCTAGAAACCTCTGAAGGAACCATAGGGTAACACAGAATCCTGGTTGAGAAACACTTCTTTACAGCCCCATTTGCCAGAAAGCAAACACCTCCCTTCCTATTTGGAAAGCAAAATGAAAAACCTCTGTAAAAAGTAATGAATGTATCTTCTTTTTAAGAGTGTACATACAAGCCATGTTATATTGCAGCAAGAGATACACAAAGTGTTGGCAAAGCATGCAATAGCTGGTGTACGTCCTCTCTGGAAATATGTATGTATTCAGTTTGCAGACACAGAATAAATGATGTGTACTTACTATTTCCTTAGAGAATTCAAGTTTCTTCAGGAAAACAAACCTTGGCTGCTTACTTGCAGTGTCCAGTATCTGCAGGACTTTTTCCTCATTTGCAAACTTGGCAGCTAATAGAAGCTTGAATACAGAACTGCAAAATAAGAATCCAAAGCTTATGCATCATACACAAGTTTTATTAAATATAACTGCTCTAATACAAACATTTCAAGAGCCAATTTCTAAAGGCATATAACAAACCCAGGGAAAGCAAGACATGGGTTACAAATTAAGAATAATGCCTTTGGAACTGAGAATTGACACAGTAACATTAACTTCACTTTTGATGACTTTGCTTTGAAAATCCCTCAGTGCTAAGATGTAAATAATGCATTTATCATATAAAACGCATGCAAGTGTGTTTGAATGTAAAACACAATGTTTGAGGGGAAAAGTCTATATCTGACATAATTTTCCTGAAGTTTAAACACAGCACAACATAAAGCAGGTCAAACACAGCCTGCAAATTGTCATATGTACCCCACCAATGACATCATAAGACTTTGCTGATCTGTGTTTCAAATATTGCCTAACATGGGTACTTAGCCTCCCTAGCGGTTCATTTCTTTCCGGTTTTATATGTCTAAAAGCGGTACATTGTTTTTCATGAAAATTTATTTTACAGTATAAAATATTAGTATGAGTATAATAACATTTGAAACACAAAATCTTGTAAATAATTATAATAAATAATAAATTAAAAAAATAAATATTAAAAAAAAAAAATAACTTTTAAATTAAAAAAAAAATACACATTATACTCATACTATTATATATACTGTAGAATAAATGTTCTTGAAAACAATGTACTGCTTTTATACATAAAAATCAAAAATCCAATGTATTGCATTTAATACAGTTATTTTGTATTAAATGCAATACAAATGGATTTTGAATTTCCCGCCACGTCCGCAACGTACACACGCACCGAAGCAGGAAGAAGGAAGAAGAAAGAAGATGGACATCGCAACGCTGGACGGTGCGGGACGCTGGAGAATCAGGTAAGCGCTCTATTTAATAACCATAGGTTTACATACCCCGAGTGTGTTACCACTTTTAGCAACTATTTTCTACTACGAGTCACACTCGGGGTTACCTCTAGGGAGGTTAAAGTGCTCATGAATAATTATTGCTCAATTCTGCTAAAAAGCGTTTACCATCAGTAATTTCTTCCAAAGGGTGTAGCACCAAGTATTAGGTTGAGGGTGAAAATAATTTTGTCCAGGCCATTTTTGACGTTTTGTGTGGAATGTCTTAGAATTTTTTCTCTCTGCTTTTTTGTGTTCTTCCAGTACCAACAAAAGAAAATAAACATGACAATACCATTGCAGTTTTAAACATTCTTTATTTAAAATTTTCAAAACAAAAGACAATAAAGACCGCAAAAGAAGCATAGAAAGTTACAAACACATTATAAATGTGGTTGGACAGTGCCTATAAAAACATCAATCTTAATAACAGACCAGTCGTTACAAAGCAAAATTGGACAACAAAAGTAAAGTAGAGTAGAGTACAAAAATCGCAATTCTAAAAGGGCAGAACAGTGACCGAGTAATAAAATGAAATAATAAAATAAAATAAAGTGAACTACTCTTTGAAAACATAAACAAATAACGTACGAGGAGAAGGGACGGAAAACAGAGGGCGGGGAGCAGGGGAGGGCAAAACATGGCACAAAGTACAACTAACATAAAAAATCTCTTGAAGAACCCATGTCAGGTTGAGAGAGCAAGGTCCCTGTAATTTGGAGTGAGCATAAATTGGGACCAGTAGAACCAAGTGTATGCCATTTTCCTGCTTGTGCCCCTCACAGTGGAGGTAAGATCCTCCATACGATGAATCTTGTTAACTCTACTCAGCCATGAGCCAATCGAAGGTGGCGCCGTATTTCGCCATCCAGCAGCAATGCAGGAAAGGGCAGCTACAATCAAATGTCTAACAACTGAGTTTTTGTAAGCCTTCCTGGAAAAAGAATGGTGTTGGAGAAGAAAAAAGGCCGGTTCATCGGGAATGGTGTGGTCCGTCATCTGTTGAGCAATAGACTTGACGGTGGACCAAAAATTCCGCAAAAGCGGGCAAAGCCAAAATAAATGAAACAAAGTGCCTTTTTCTGTCTGACACCGCCAACAGCGGTCCGAAACCTCTGGGAAAATGTAATGTAGTTTCTTAGGGGTGCGATCCCATCTCGAGACCACTTTGAAACAAATTTCCTGATATTTACTAGCACTGGAGGCTTTTGGAATCCAATAGAAGATATTTTCCCTCTGCTCAGTAGAGAATGAAAGTCCTAAGTCGGCCTCCCATGCGTCAAGGAAAGTAGGCTTGTGTGTAGGAGGTGGAGTCTGCAGCAAATCATATACTGCCGATAAAGTGTGTCTAACCCCTCCCTTGCCTATACACAAACGTTCAAAGGGAGTGAGGGGCCTGCAATAGGACTGGGCCGGTCGCAGATCCCCCAGAAAATGAGTAATCTGCATCGTTTTCCAAAAATCCAAATGAAAGTCACCCAGAGCATCTTGAAGGCCCTCGGGGTCAACCCAGTTGTTCAGGCTAATAAAGTGTATCGCTCTGCACACTCCTGCAAGAAGGAGTTCCCTGAACCTCTTGTCTTCCATCCCCGGAGGGAAAGCCGGGTTCCCAAGTATAGGAAATAAAGGCGAGGGAGAAGGAGAAAAATGCAAACGGTCAAAGTTCTTAACCGCAAGTTCCCACATATATCCCACCGTAGGATGGGATTTGAGGTTCGGGAAGGCAGTAATTGGCAACCAGGGTAAAAGATGTAAAGGTGACGGGCAGAAACCCTGTTCCAGGGATACCCATTGCTTAAAATTTTCATGTCTGCACCAATCCAATACACATGTCAGATGGGCCGACAAATAATATTGAAAGATAACCATTGCATTTTTAATTGCAACAATTTTCCTGGGAGAAGTGGTGCATTTTCTGACATAAATGCAAGGGTGCCAAAATTTTTAATTATAAGTGTATATCTATGAATCATCTGCAACATCTCCAAATACCCCTGTCTATAAGGGATGATATAATAGGTTGACTAACTACGAATATCCTTCCTACCATTATAAAAAAGGTCAGTGCCAGGGATGCACACCTACCCCCTTTATAGCAATAAACAAGCATAGTCATAGAATGGCTGTTTGCTGTCTGTGGTTAGCTTTACTTACACCCAAATCGCAGCTGAGTAATGAATCCTTTTCCAAAATCTTGTCATAAATACTCAAGGCTGCTACATTGTTTCCCTGGGGCAGGAAAAGAAAGAGGTGCACCTGCTAAATGCCTAAATGCCAAACAGTATCAATTACAACATTATTGAGCAAAATAAATTATCAGTGTTGCCAATAATACAACACTGAGTCCTCCACTAAAACAGCTTCCAAGCTTTATCTCTATTATAATATCTATAACTTACATAAAGTGACACCTGCTAGTGAAATCTTACATTGTTAGCAAACAATAAAATGCAAGGATTCTATGGGAATTACTTAAACAGACTCTGCCACCAAAGGAGGTGACTTGCAGTGTTAAACTTTCCATAAATAATTTTGTTATTTATGTGTGCCTTTGAGCTTGCTAGAAAATTTGACCAGCCAATTCCCTAACACATCTCTCCCCTTTCTTGAACATTATAGCCCTTTTCTGTTCTAGGAAAAGAGCTCAGCGGCTTCTGGCCCAGCGACTCTCACTTCTCTACATAACCTTTTTAGTTGTGGAGGATGAAGGAAAATGGAATACTATGTTTCACTTGAACAAAAGCTCTAAGTCTGCTGGGGCTGCTGACATCATATCTTAGGTAGCGGATTCCCGCAGCAGTTTCAGGGCTTTTGAATGTCGGCACAAGTGAGGTTGCATCGTAGCAATATGTGAGATGCGTTTGTGACTGTACAGTAACAAACATAAGTGAATGGGCCCTCACTAACTGCATGCGTACAAATGCGTGCATGACTGCATGCCTGTTCTGTGCTAAGGAGAGGATGTGGGGGACACCGCACAGCACAGACTACAAAAGCTTTTGATAGAGGCACGCTAGTATAGAGACATCTGTATCAATCATCTGTATCAATGCTAGATTTTCACACAAAACCAGCACTGTACAAAGTCCATGGTCATGTCACTAGTTGTCCCTCAAAGGGGCTCACAATCCAATGTCCCTACCTCAGTCATATAATAATACAGTCTCAGGTCAATTTTGGGGGGGTGGGGGGAGTCAATTAAACTAACTGCATATTTTTGGGATGTGGAAGTAAATTGGAGTATCAGGGGAAGCCCGCACAATCACGGGGAGAACCTACAAACTCCATGCAGATAGTGTCCTGGCCAAAATTCGATATTGGGACCTAGTGCTGCAAAGACAACAGTGCTAACCACTGAGGACAATACAATTTGCAGAAGTTTAGAATGATATCAACCTGTTTTAAAGCAAGTGCAACTGCAAAACACAAAGCAAGATTTGACAGCCTTTTTTCATCTATCACAGCTTCCTCAAAAAGATGGGTACAAGTCTCCAAAGATCACCGGGTATTCTGTAAGCAGAACAACAAATTCAGTGTAGAAATTAGTAAGCAATATTATTTTTTTAGCAAAGATAACATGGAAAAAATTACTTAGATGTGTATTTTATGTATACATAAAATCAGGTAATCTGTCAACAAGGCAAGCAAAATTCCAAAATGAAATGTTGTTTACAGCACAATGGCTTCTTGTGAATTTTTTTGGTGGGTAAATATTTTGCATTATTACTGTTACTTTGCCTAAAAAGTTTATTGAGATTTCAAATTTTTACTTCTTTTTATATTTTAAGCAATTGGCAGTACCAAAAAAGTATGAAGCTGAACCTGCATAGTACATTATACAGGAAGTATAAGATAATGATTTTTAATGAATTATTCATCTCTGGATATCCACTGTTTAGTCATAAGTGATATCTAAATGATAAAAATAAACTCAAAGTATAATCCTGGCTTTGTCAGTAGCTGAGAAGTAAAAAAAAGTTTTCTAACCTTCATGAGGTTCAAATGGCTGGATGTATTAGCTGTATTTACACTGTCAGACTGATGTGTTATTCTGCAAAAACCTTAATTATCACACAACAGTTTGGGTCCAAGTAAAGCTACTTTTGGTCATATTCTACTTCAACTTTACACAAAGTATCTGACATTTTTCTACTTTTATAATGCATGTTTTAATGCCTTTTTATAAATGTATTAAATGTTTCAATATCTGCAGGGTCCAACTGGATTCTATTTTCCTTTCAACCTCCTAAAATCTTGACTCCATATAAATGCCATTTGTCTTTGTACAAATTTCTGCTAGTGAAAACCATTCTCCGTAAATGACAGAAGATATGTGTTAACACTTGCATGCATAGGTATTCTACAGGACCATGGATCTACTTTCGCTGAAAGAGAGTTAGGTAGCTGGGTCTTTACAGCACTAAGTGACATCCATCCCTAACCCAAAGGAAAATAGGGAGAAGGATTCAGTAATGGAGGGTGATGTCTAAAAGTGTGTCAACTCATGAGACTTTCTAGAACAATGAAAGTTCTATAAAAGTGTTCTTTAAATAAGTAATTGTGTTAAACTATTTATAATTAACCATATTCAGCAGATGGTGGACATCTACGAGAAATGCAGTTTACATTGCCAGGATTTGTACCATGAAATGCTACAACACCTCTTTGTTTTAATATATAAATTGTTAGGTTCCTGGTTTCTTAGAGTCTTATTCTACTGCATAACCATTATTGAAAAGTAACATGAGGCATGGTATGTAAAATATATTCTTATTTGCATTTGCTTTGCAGCCCATGGAAACAACAGAAACATCTATTCAGTTGTGCACTGGGCTGTTTTGGCAATATATGTTCATATCAAAAAGGATTAATTCAACATTCAGAGACCTTGTACTGGCACACACAAATGCAACTTTTTCACTAAGAATGCAGTAGCTTGTCTATAAAACAATGAAAATTGCATATTCATAATTAAGCCAGGTTTTAAAGTTTAAGGAAATCCAGTAGAGCAAACGTGAGGAGTAATACCCAGAGCTTTGAAAAGCCACGGGGCATTGAAAATTCAAATAAAGAGTTAAGATAAGTTAAGATAAAGTTAAAAACACCTTGAATAGTTGTACCTCTAAGATGTTTTGTAAATTGTTATACAATGGACTTGCAGTATGGGGTCCAAACATCTCAATGGTCTATATACCAAGTGCATCTTTTTATTTAGTGGATATCAAAATGAGCATTTTATACTGCTCTGATGATTGAACTCATTGGAAACTGTCCCTTTGACAATCACAGTTATGGAGTCGAACAATCCAGGCAGATTCTAAATAACCTATTTATATTTACAGCATGTGCAGAAGTAGCAAAATACTGATTATTTAATACCACAAGTAGAAATGCAGGGCCATGCATAATTATGCTCTATGGACACGGTTTTCATTTTTCTGACCACAGAGCATATATTCTGAAATGCACTGAATGCAGAAGTGCTTATAGGACTTTCTAGTTTATAGCATATGGCAAATGCTAAAAAAATATGTTTTACTGTTTAACCTGAACTTATGGTATTTCATCTCCTGTAATACTTTCAGAGCTCCTGCAAAATGTAAAATGAATATTTATTTTTATTTTTTCCTGGGAAAATAATGTTTTACAAATTTCAAGCACTGTAATGTGACTTCAATACTCTAAGTTACCCACAGGCATAAAATATTGTTGCCAAGGGGAAGGGGGGGAGTATATACAATTATAAAGGTAAAGGATACCACTAGAGTACACTGGCCCAATAAAATTTCTCCCATTTCTCACTGTAAAAGAGGTGACTGTCCGATCTCACCCTCCCATATAAACTGATATAAGAATTATATCACCATTGATATATAACCATTTAAGCAATATTATCACCAACAGTAGTTCCATCACCATCACTATGTATAGTCATGTATAGTCATATGCCTATAAAGATCTAGGGTAGTCTCCTGCACTGTGTGCTTTTTGACAATTATCACTTGGCTAACATGATTAACACCAATGCCACATAAAAAAATTATCAAGCCTGCTATATGCAGATGTGAACCAAGTGCGCATTGGAAAAAAAAACAGACAAGGCTATACACATAAGTATTACACATCCCAACACATTTAAGTCCCAGGGTTCCAATCCTTGTTTTACACCTTAATGAGTGTTTGATTTATAAAAAGTATGCAGCCAATGAAGTCCAAGTTGCTGAGAGAAGCCTGAACACGTTACAGTGTTCATATTAAAAATTGTCATCAAGAACTTCCAAATTTTTATTCCGAGAGAATCTTTTTAACATACTGTATTTTTAAAGCTGAAACTTTTTTTTGTTAGTGTTGGTTGAGGGGTTTGGGTCTGTCAGGTTTTTTGAGCGGCCTGTGTCCCTGTTTGGTTGACTCACCAGCTTTATTTTAGGACTGCAGTCACTATAAGTAAAAGCCAGGAAAAATCCAAAAGTTCAAGTTGTCAACAATACATGAATACTAGGAATATCCTCCAAATGACAACTGTCTAAGAAGGGATTTTCCTCACTGTGGAAATATTTACTCCTGGCTGTCTTGCAAGAAGATATCTGCCTGACTCATAGATACTCACCTCTACTGATCCTCAAAAATCCCGGGTTTTGGCTGTGGAGCCTAGAAGGGGAAGCAATATCACCCCCACCACCATGTTATAGAGCTTGAATCTAGAAGGATCAGGTAGGAGGACACATGCATTGCCAAACCCACAAGCATCAAGTGTTTTGTACTTGCTGTGGTAGAGGAAAGAGCAGTAAGGGAGCACTGGAAAGGTATCAGTGGGCCAGGCCACCTTTTTATAGACCCTGCCACTTTAGGTAATGAATCAGCGTAAATGTCTAACCATTATTAAAAAGCATTTTTCACATTAAAGTTTTCATTGGAACAGATAGGAACAAGTTAATACATGACTATGAGCTAAAAAAGGATGCATGCAGAGAGGACGTCTGATGGAAGCAGGAAATCTTATTTTATAGCAGCTCTCTGCTGCCTCTGTGTGACTGTGATGTCTTACAGTCTTCAGTACAGTTCTACATTCTTCCTCATCATGCAGAATATAGGGTGATAATATTTCATACATAATGTCCAGGTACCTTTCAGCTTGGCCCAACCTGATGTGACATCTGACATTGTTTCACATAGGAGAATCATCGACTTCAATTCTTTGTCTAAAATTACTTCTAAATTCCGAAGTTTTACTTGAATGGTTTCAAAATACACATCTATGGAAAGAAGGGCACCATCACATTCAACAGGCAAATCTTGGAAACTTTAACATTGGATTTCAATCTTCAAATGCAGAACACAAAACACAAAAGGGTTTAAATGACGTTTACAAGTATGGCCATTATTTATGGAGAGGTGAGGAGTTACATATTATATTTATCGATGTCTGTGCCTCATTGGGATAGATATTTGTTCACTTACTTGTATAAGAGGCACATCTGGAAGCAAGGGGAAAATAGTATTAGGCAATTACACAGTGGTCACTGAGATGCTTGCCATTAGATTTTTCTTAAACTGGTGACGAATGTACCATTTTGGCTTTTCTAGGGTGGGTAACTCCAATGGGTGGGAAAGCAAACAGCAATAAAAGCTTGATAGGTTTTTAACACCTTTATCACTTTATCTGCCACATCTAAATTAATAAACAACGTTTTCCTATAATAAATACACTTTAAATAACAAATATTTTGATGAGAAAGAAAGTTTGCCCGAAATTGTATAAACACTACACACTGTAAATAATACAAATAGAAATGTATGTGGCATTAGTATTGGATATTAAGATACTACCAGGGAATATATTAAATACAGATATCACACACTGTAGTTGACTAACAAAAAGTTAAAATTAAAAAAAAAAAAAAAGTTTCCAATAATGTGCACATTATGGGTCTGATTTATCAAAGCTCTCCATCACTGGTGAGGATAGACTATCACGGGGGAACCTGCATGACCCAGCAAACCTGCAATGGTTTTGGTCCAGGATTGAAAACATTTACAAAGCAATGTGATTTTTTAGAAATCCATTCCAGGGTTGCTGGGTCATTCAGCTTCTCCCATGATACCCCATCTCCTCCAGTTTTGGGGAGCTTTTATAATTCAGACCTTATGGGTATTTAGGATGCATAATATAAACTAGCTGCAAAAATGATTCCTCCTCGAAGACAGCAAATATACACTGTACTGCTGAGGTGCCCCTACAGTAACGTATTTCAAATAAATCCTACATGAGGGTCCATTTTAAAACTGAGACAAAGGGAACACATTCAATGTGAAACAAAGTCAAAAGTCACATATTTCACCGTTAGTGTTTGACTTCTGTTGTGAAATTCTTTTTTGCAGACCCGAATTAATGCAGGTTGGTGTCACCCAATGGCAGCTGCCTTGGCTATAAACTACTTATCAGGCTGCACATGTGCTGCTGGAAGGAAAACTAATGCAACCAGAACAAAGCTGCAATGTATTCATTCTCGGTTCTTAGGTTTAGTTACACTTTAAATCTCCTAATAAATGCTTGCACTAACTCCAATTGGATGCCATTAGGCACATATAAGAATTTGTGAGGAGCTGACAGCAACTAGAACCCATGTGGCTGCTGAATGAATAATCTGCTGAACACTTGCAGCAGATTATAGTGTACTACTCACCCAGAGAATTAATTCTGTCTGTAGAAGTATTAGGGCACAGGTTTAGGAACTGACTTACTAACAGAGTGTCCTCTGAGAATGGAGTTAAGGTATACTGACAATGGTTTCTGGTCAACAAAGCTTTGAAAATGCCCCGGACATGGGATTGACTCCCCCACAGAGTGAGTTGGAGGGTCCCACTACCACACCTCATTTATCTGACAAAGAATGAAATCCATCAACAGAGAAGGAATGCTTAATCCTGGCACTGACAAGGTGCCAAACTAGTTAAGAAGTTATTTGCAATCAACTTCAAGATAAATAAAGGGCCATTCTGTATTTTATCTAACAGGGTTTGATTTACCGCACAAATTATTGAATTATAATAATCTTACAAAACACCCCATCATGTTTAAAGGGAATCTGAGCTTTTCTCAGGGGGAGTGAGGACAATAGACCTTGTACACGTTCTGAATGCAGCGTTATCCCCAGCCTCTTTTAGCCGGGTGCACCACCTGGCTGTTTCTGGGTGGTTACTGAAAAGCTGGGTCACAATACTGGGGCTACCATGGCCTACAGATCCTTCCTGACCAGCTGAAAACATTTTTGGGGAGAAAACTGGACAGGTCTTGGTTGTAGCTTACACAAGGCAGAGAATTCTCCCCCCCATCTTGGGGTGAAGGTGCTGGTGCCCGAGTGGCACATTGCAGTGTGAATCACAGGAGCCCCTGTATATGGAGGTCCCAGGTATTTCCCAGCACCCCTAGTATTTAGTGGGAGATTAGAGGAGGTAAATACAGGAAGAATGGCTCTTGCTGGACAAGGCAAATCCACAGCAATAGAAGTTATCTATAACGCCCATTGGGTACCAGTTTTTTTTTGTTTTTTTTATTTGGTTATGAAAATATTTTAAAGTGCCCTTTTTATCTTTGAGGAACTTGTCAAACTTGAGGACATATTCAGTAAGAAGGTAACGTAGACCTGAAAGACAAATGTAAGTATGTGTGATATAATTTCAGATACAATAACATATTCCAGCTGGACTAATTGATGCCACTTATGTCAAGTCTCCCACTGGGGATGTATTAAAGGATACCTGAAATTTTTCCTCCTTCCAAGAGCAGTGTTCAACCCAGAAATCTTTTTTAAGCTGGGCGGGAAGAAATGGAAGGTGGGTGACAGTCCCTGTATTGTTACCCAACTCATCAGTAAGTACCCAAAAACAGCCGGTTTGGTGACTGAAATATGCCGGGTGGTGCGCCTGGCTAAAAGGGGCTGGGGAAAACACTAGTAGAGGAAATCCCCCCATTGTGCTTTCTCCGAAGGACTATGGTCCCACCATTGGAATGTTACCAGTCACAATAACAAAACACAGAGTAATTCATCCCAACATAGTTTTTGACAGGTTTACCCCCTCCCAGTTCTACTGCAAACCAGAAAAGCCTTTTTGACACAGATTCCACTTTCCATTTTCTGAATCTCCATTGGAAGTTTATTTGTGCCCCCACTGGGGAAATACAGGTGGGAGAAGACAGTACAGGAAGTAAGGGGAAATCTCCCCAACTATCACACAAACAAAAAAATCCGGGAGAGGGATTACTTTCCTACTCTAGCCCTACAAAATGTTGCACTTCAAGGAATATAACGGCTTTGGTGAATTGAATTTTGTTGTTTGAGGTTTTAGACTTGTTTTATATGTGTAGAGTACTATGTAAATAAACAAGGTTTGTTTTACAAATAAATATGTGATACAAGGGATTCCCAGAGTACTATGGAGTGAGGAGGTAGCACCTCCACAGATATCTCCTTCCAGCTGGCTGTGTCTCACTGAAACCTTGGGTTGTCTGGTATGGTCACTGCTAATTCCATGAAGGTGTAAACTGCAGCTGCAATTCTGTTAACAACAAACATTTTATAACAGAGGTGCTGAGTTCATGGAAAATAGAGCCTCAGGCAGCATCTGGCTTACCAAGAGAATTCCCACGATAAAGATGCAAACAAAATGCATATTACGCCTACAAACTCTTAAAAAAAATGTAAAACACAGCAAGAAGCTTTTTTTTTTTTTAATACCCTTGTGCTGCCCACAAACTGCCTGTGTGGACTAACCCAATGGAATGAATGAAAATTTCATATATGGGAGGTTATTGACTGGGAAAACAGTCCGTATAGACGAAACCTAAACAGTAAAAATCAATATATATATATATATATCGTCACAGGTACACCAGATCATAACATTGCCCCCACAGAAACCCCAGATCACAACACTGGCCCCACAGGTACCCCAGATCATAACACTGCACCCAAAGGTACCCCAGATCACAACACTGCCCCCACAGGTACCCCAGATCATAACACTGCACCCACAGGTACCCCAGATCATAACACTGCACCCACAGGTACCCCAGATCATAACACTGCACTCACAGATACCCCAGATAACAACACTGCCCCCACAGGTAAAGGGAAATACCCCCGTGGGGTCACCAGTTCCTATGACAACTGTCTGAAGCAGGCCATACACCATACAATGTGATTGTATGTATCCTATAGGCTGCTCATACAATTTAGTATCAGACGGTACAATCTCCTTTATTGGAGACAGCAGCAGTCATAGCCAGCAAGGGCCCCTGTGCAGAGCTGACTTGGGGCCCATTGATGGCTGAGCAGGGCCTTTGTTTATGCAGTGGCACACCTATGCCCTCCTCTGATTGGATGATAAGCCAGGCCCTGTGTGGTCACCATGACAGAAAAATTCCCCTCAAATTGTAGGGATTTCCCCTGGACGTCCTAAGTCCAACACTGAAGGGCAGCAGAATATAACACAACAGAAGGTTTACCCATTCTCCATGTAAAGTTTATAACATTACACCGGTAAATATACACTGTGAGGTGGCATTCTGCATTCTCTTTACATCACACAAAGTTTATTCGAAGAACCACTAACATGTAGCTATGGTGTCACCTGCTATTGGAGACTATGCACGCAGGTGTTTTGTCACGTGTCAGTTTTCCCTTATTAACACACCCCACCCCCGGCAGCGCTGTACCCGGTCACCTATCAGCCGGTGTCCCCGGTGCTCTGCGCACAACAAGCGGCGACTACACGTCCTGAGCTACAATAGCGACGCCATCCTGGAACCTGACAGAACTACACTGAGTGCCAGCGCAGCACCCCATTGGCTGACTTAGATCCCGCCCCCTCCTGGCATCATCTCTCAGAGACGGGAGCTCTGCCCTCTTCCAACATGGCGGCCTCCATAGTGTACCGGTGTGCGCTGCTCTCAAGGAGCCGGAGCCGGACTATCAGCCCTCTGATCACAGGTACGGACAAGGCCAGGTGTGCACAGGATGGAGCTATATTTATACATTGTATTATTATCCCCAGGCGCGACCTGTCAGCTCACTGCACGTCATGAGATTGGAGGTCTTACCCAGGGGTCACTGTGACTGATCTCACCTGGAAATGTGTATGCTGCTGTTGGAGAACTACAAATCCCAGCATGGTGGCCATGTGCATTATTCTGCAACCGATCTAATGCTTTCATTAGTGTACCACAGAACTAATCACCACATAAAGGTCAGAGAAGGATTTAGACAGAATGGGTCCCTGAAGAAGCAGTGTGAGTGTTGTTTTAGGGTCCCCTGGACATCCACAGGGCCCCGGGCCCCTAATTAGGTTGCCTTGTGAAGGTTCCAGCTCTGGTAAAGGTTACAGTACATGTATTCCTCCCCTGTCTGTATTAGTCTGTCATTTGCAACCCCTATTTAATTTACAGCGCTGCGTAATATGTTGGCGCTATATAAATCCTGTTTAATAAAATTAATAATAATAATGTTCGTTGCTTGTGTTGGTGCAAAGCAGTCAGTTCACCTTCTCAGTGTATTTACATTGCATTGTACTGCTGGAAATGTAACACGCCGTGCCTCCAACACTCAGCTCTCTGATCCTTCTATTGTTGTTAGGCCTCTGCCATCACTTACAGTGAAGGATTGCTGGTCCTGTATTTCACTTGATGATGTCAGGGTACTGCGACCAAAGAAGCAGCTTTGTGCAAGCAATCATGTAACAGGGAAGCTTCCAGGAAAGAGGGATAAGGTAAGTATAACTTCTACTCCCCGACACTAATACAGATAGTCCCCAGGTTACATACAAGATAGGGACTGTAGGTTTGTTCTTAAGTTGAATTTGTATGTAAGTCAGAACAGGTACATTATTATTTTGTATAATTATATTTAAATATATATATATATATTTACATTATTATTAATGCAATTAGATTGTGAGCTCCCTTGAGGGACAGCTAGTGACATGACTATGGACTTTGTACAGCACTGCGTAATATGATGGTGCTATATAAGTACTGTGTAATAATAATTAGGACAGATGTTTGTCTTAACATATTATTAGGCAGTGTAGTGTCAGTTACTGTATAAAATCCTCACTGTGAATTCATTACAAACAAAGCGAAAAAAAACAAAAAAAATTTTATGGAGCCTCGACATTCATTAACTTCTGGGGCAAGCTGTGCTTTCATATGCAAAGAGAAACAACTGCAGAGGTTGTCTTGGTGATTAAAGAGTTACAAGAGTCTGCAGAAAGAGCTCAGTCCTTAGGATCACCCACAACCTCAGTTGTGTTTAGCAAAAAGATTTCTTCTGCAAGTCGTGCAAACCGGCCCCTTCAAGCCTCTGTTTTGCACACAGGGCCTGGTATCTAGGCGGCATTTGTATGTCGGATGTCCTTAACCCAGGGGTAGTCCTGTCAACCCTGTATGAGCATTTAAAGGGATCCTGTCAGCACAGAGTCACAACACCTGTTGAAAGAAAAGTTCCTTTACTTACCATTCCAGCTCGTTTGTTGAAATGTCACCTGCAAGTATTTGGTCTGGCAGAGAAATTAGAATGTCCTGTGCCACTTGCTGTTCTTTTAACAAATATCAATTATCTGCCCTTGCTTGGCAGGGAAGTCTTGCAGTTAGGGTCAGCTTATTTTTTTTCCTGTATTCATTTTAAGGAGTAACTTTGAAAACTGGCGATCAAGCAGGTGGTGTTTGCAGAAAGGGTCAGGCCATGCCTTTTCTGTAGTAACAGTTCTTACCTGCCTGATTGCTGCCCAGCTGCTCAGCTTCTGTTGACAGGGATATCCGGCAATCATGGCTTTTCTTTCAGGAGCTGAGAGTGAATGAATTATGTCATCCCGATCAAAATGACAAAGAAGAAGGAAGATGATGGCAGTGCCCGTCACTTAATGGGGGCAGATGAGTTTTGATTGGGTTTAGTTCTGCTTTAAAGAGCTAGGCAAGTAGCATTTCTTCTCTGTCTTTGTTTGGTACTGAAAAGCTGGGTCACAATACAGGAACACTTGACAGTTGGAGAATGTAGGGCAGCACGGTGGTTCAGTGGTTAGCACTCTGGCCTTTGCAGTGCTGGGTCCCAGGTTCGCATCTCGGCCAGGACACTATCTGCATGGAGTTTGCATGTTCTCCCTGTGTTTGCATGGGTACTCCTGTTTCCTCCCACATACTAAAAACATGCAGTTAGGTTAATTGGCTTCCCCTTAAAATTGACCCTAGACTGTATGAGACACATGACTATAGTAGGGACATTGGGTTACATTGCAATGCAATTCATTTCCTATCTTACAATAGTGAAGTACTGCTTTTCAATACAATTACAGCCCAATGACTGTTTGTTACAGTGGTGAAGTTCAGACAAGCTATTCTACAATGTGACAATGTGACATTCATACTTATTTTAATCCAGATTTTTTATTTTGACTTTCCTTTCACTAATATGAAAAAATGTATTGGTAATTTTGAACTGGTAACGATGCTCCTCACTTACTTTTACAGTTTATTTCTTTTTTTTAAGGTTTATACCTCCTATGTATATGAAAGCTTTTATTGAGTTATGGACAAATTATAACCGTATAACATAAGAGAATATAAAAGAAAAATAAAGGGGGTGGCATAGAAGAGAGAGAGAATGAAACAATGGGGGAAAATAGGGGAAGAATACATATCGCACTATGGAGTTATTGGGATCATATCCAAACATATACAGGTAAATACACTTTCCACATATGTTTATACAGTTGTGTTCAGCATCTGAAATCCATATCAGCCCAGATAAGTTTGAATTTCTGAAATGTTTTTATAATAATTCCAAGAGTTCCATGACTTAATATACTTGGATCCATGTATTTCCCATAATATTTGACATTCCATAGCTTCAATCTCGCTATTTCACACATCCTATATGGTTTATACCTCTTATAGCTTCTTGATAAAATAATAAATCATATTCTCAGTTTTTTTTTTGTTTTAACTACTGAATGTTTGAAATTTCCTTAATGGATACAATAAAAAATTCTTGATGACCTAGGCATAGCTAGTTATTTCAGACCCAAAATTTAAGCAGTGAGCAGCTTGGATGGCCAGCAGAGTAGTGGGTTTGCTTTCTGGTCATTATACTTTTGGTTTATGACCAGGTTGAATTAAACCAAAACATTTACAAAGCATATACAAGAGTGTTCCACCGCAATCATCAAGGGACTGGATCCGCACACATTCATAGTATTTCTCCAACAGACAGTAAACTTAGTGGTTTACGAAGGATGAGAACATTAATCTGTTCATATAGAAATCTTGTCCTGTATGACATTGGTGCCACCTGGGTCTGCAAGAAAAATTCCCTGGCCAGTACACCCCCATCTCCCATTGCAGGCTCAGACCTGCTTGATAAACATCTGGGGGGGGAAAGTAGCGCAGGGCTGGGGACACAACAAGTGTACATTCAGGGGACATGATCAGTGGGTTTAGGAAAAGGACTCTGCTGACCATGTCCCCTGTATAGACACACCTGTGATAGGAGAGTGGGCAGGTACTGGCATCATGACGTTACTTTGGGGAAGTTTCCTCCCTTTGAATGACACACGGCTCCCCACGCATGCGCAGGATTTAAAATCATGAATGTAGTGGTCCGTGAGGTCCGAAAGGTTGGCAACCACTCCTGCATGAGACCCAAGGACAGGAGAATGACACCCCCATTACAGAGTGTAGAAAGAGGGCTGATGGGTCTGGTGGCAGATAATAGGACTGGGTAAGGAGACTTGTTGGGTTTCTTTAGCCATCTGCCTCAGGGAGCAGCAGAGTAGCAATGGAAATTCTTCCTTAAAAACAGAAAACGCCTTCATATAGCAGTGGAATTTTTAAGCATGAGCTCCCCAATGTTATCAGCGATGAAAAGCGTTAAGCCAATCAATATGCGCATTACATAAATAACGTGATAAAAATAAAGGTGTAGAATGTACCATAAACTATGGAATTGAATGGTTTATATACTGAATCCACTGCCCTGGTTGTTATCTTGCACTGGGCTGACCAGAATAAGACTCTGCACATATTGGGATTTATTGGCATTTCAAGTACCACTATCACACAGGAGAAATTGTCCAGAAGGGAATTTCAATTAGCCCCATTAAATCGGTTAACCGGTATGTGCCTAGCCTCAAAAACATTCTAGAAATTCGTTAGGAAAGAAGGAAAGGGAAGGCTATTTGAAAGGCACCTAATATTCAAAATTATAATTGAATAAAAACATAGCTTTATTAATAAATATTGGTTCATGAATAAAACTGTAATGTGTATAACTTACAAAAAACATACAGTACAAATAGAAAAAGTTTTTAGTGTACAAATATGTACAAAATACTATATCTAATTATAGGGAAATGTGGTTTCCAATCAATTTATAAAAGTAATAAAACTTGATTTTGCACTTACAATTGTGAGTATCTCGGTGTGTTCAATTCATTAAAAACAATGAACTTATGGTGTTGAAAAATGATTGCTTGCCTTGGGATAATTCATCAAATTGTTCTAAATGAAAAGAAAACAAATCATTGGATGGTATTAAGTTAAATGATATGTACAGACTTAAGCTGCGTACACACCTGCAATTTTTGTCGTTGGAAAGGATCTTTCACGATCCTTTCCAACGACAAGGAAGTGCACGATGCATGAACGGTGCTGTATGTACAGCACCGTTCATGCATCGTGCACTCCCTTGTTGTTGGAAAGGATCATGAAAGATCCTTTCCAACGACAAAAATTGCAAGTGTGTACGCAGCTTAACACCTTGATTGTAGATCTAAGTAGTATGGAAAATCAACAAAGGGAACAATCCTGAAAAGTTGTAACCATGCAAGACACACCAAAAATGTGTCTGCTACTTCCAAAATATAGATGTTACCTGGAATATATAGTTCCCTCCTGGAAGCAATAAATAGATAAGTGACCGTAAAAAAAAAACTTTAGTTGAAATGTAGCATCGAAGTCAGGGGAACCAAAGTGCCTAGCCCAAAGGAAACAATCCATTGTATAAAAAAAATCACTATTATCAAACAAATCCAATCTGTCAAAAAAGAAAAGAGTGTACAAAGCCTGCTGAATTATCTTCAATATATGACAAACATTCTATTGTGGCAAAAGTCCTTCCTTCAAACAGGAAAATGATTGTGGCGTTAGATACAGCTGTTTGAGTCATTCCCCAGAATGTATCAAAATGTTATATTATATCCACATTGATAGGTTATTTACATATATATGTATGGGGTTTACACCTCATTTGAGTCCTTTACAGAAGTAAAGTTCAACCCAAGATGTTCAGATATAACTGAACAGTGCATACATTTCTATCTATGATATTTAAGAAAAATCTGATCTTTCCCTTGTGTTTTGTCATTTATATCAGTGGTCGCTTTTGTTGCGTCCACAGCCCTGCGCTACTGCCCCCCCCCCCCCCCCCAGGATGTCTGAGCCTGTGATGGGGGTCGGTTCTGGCATCATGACGTCACTCTGAGGGGAGTTTCTTACCCTTTGCACGGTCCGTATTCCGTGGATTTAGTGGTCTGTAGGTCCGAATGGTCGGCAGTGATCACATGAACAGTGTATGTGTGTGTGTATAGTGTAGAACACTGCAATGATGAAATATAGGAAGTTAATGCATAGATTAACTTCAATAAAAATGTAGTTAAAAAGTGATTTTTAATGGCAGGAAGAGTTTTTGATTTCCTCACACTTATTGTAGATATTGTTAAGATTTACTGCGATCCATATGGAGAATGAAGCCTGAAAAGCATAAAAGGGGATTCAGTTTTTCATTCAAGCATACTGTAGTGTTGTGTATCGAGCCTACTGGTATTTACTAGCAATTAGGTGGTCTGGAACATCTTTTGCTTACCTGTGTTTAATGCCTGAAAGAAGTTCCCCACCAATTGTAGGATGATCCTTGTGCTTCCATACAGAAGAACAAGAGTAGAATTCACATATGTAGACAAGAGACTTTTTAAAGTCCTCAGGGCCTCCAATTGCCAAATGTTAGTGTTAAAGTTTTAGCGATATGCATAGTACATGTAAGGTCCCATATATATATATATATATATATATATATATATATATGCCGATAAAAATCTGACATGTGTACGTAGCTTTAGTGTCATGTAAAAATTAAATAGGGGCACTTGTTACTTCCTACAGATGTTAACACTAGAATAAAGCTACGTACACACGTCAGATTTTTATCGCCCGATAATCGGCATCGCCCATGTTTATATATTTAAGGAGTTAGGATGACTGTACTCCGCTTGACTGGTTTTAATTACACACATGAATTTCTCAGCCTTTTTCTCATTTAAAATTGATGTGTGGTTCCTGTGGTTATTATATGCTGGAAGCTTATATATTCACTGTAATTAAAACTGGATAATTTATTTTACAGGAAAAAGATTTATCCTCTCTTCAGCATATACCAGTGACAGCGCATGGGAGAAATGGGAAAAAGAAACCCATAACCTGGGTGAGTTTCAAAATCTTGCTACAGTGTTGTTTATTTTTCCAGAGAAGGAAAGAATGGGTTGTACTATTTTCTGAAGTTCTCATAAATCGGCTTTGGGCTTAGAAGACAGATTTGGTAAGGCAGTATATAATAAATTGGAATATTTACAAATCTGTGCATTTTGAACACACCTGTGTTATACAAGACTGTTCTTCTGGTGTTAAATGTTACTTGACCACAAGGTGGCAGTGGTATTTTAAAATGTGTTACATTCTAATTACACTCAGTTGTGCTGCACTCCAATATAAAGTAATTTACTGTTATTTTGGTTGTTCTGCCATATGCCTTTATTATATGTTCTCTTTATAAATATCAGTCATTTATTTAATATTTGTTGGGGCACAGATGGATGTGCTTATTGTAGTAGTCCACTGTCTGGGACAGCAATGCATGTATAATATATTTTTAAATGTTCAAAAGCAAAATATTGTGCAGAAGAATTTTCCTTACTTGTAACCAACCTTTGTGATAATAAGGCATCTAAATAATCGAGTATACTGTTACATACTATACAGAGAACTGTTAAAGCTACTGCAGAGAGTTTAGGGACATTTTAGACAATTATGATCTTCCAACCTTTTTGGGGGAGATCCTTTCTGTTCCATTTCAACTGTGCCCCTATGCAGATCCAAAAAGGCATAGCATAGCTCCCAACCATCCCCGTTTTACAAGGACCCTACCAATATCATTATATATAATCTATAATATTTCATTTTCATGGAGGCAGAAGCTGATTCCACTCTGGTGTAATTTTGTAAGCTGACAGTAGAAGGCGCCAATAACCACATAGAGTACAATTGCAGAGAACTGTATTTGTAGTTCCCTGAATGGCCATGGTGTTTGTCCCTAAAAATATAATACAGTGATCCCCAAACTAGGGTATTTGGAGATGTTCCAACCTCTGTTTCAAGAGTCACAGAAAAAGCATTTTGCAAGTTGTTGTGTTTTTTTTTGTTTTTTTTTTTTATTAAAAGAACAAACAAAACACAGTTTTTTTTTTTAATTTATTTCCGCAAAGAGGATGATATAAAAATATAACTTTTTTTTTTTTACAGTGGAAGAAAGCCCCTCCTGCATATCACATGTGCAGAAGGAGCAGCCTATATTCATGGAATGCATGATCTAGGTATCCCCAGAGGCTGTGGGGTTGCCATTCAGCCTTTACCACTGTTATGGCCATATGGCCTCCCCTTCTAACATTAAAAGAAAAAACACAATTTTTACCTTGTTTAAAAAGGTACCCTTTTTTAAAACTAGCTGATAACCTGGCGTTGCCCGGGTATTTATTTATTGCAATCTTCTATTATACAGGAAATTGAATCGAATAAAGCTATAGTGGTTTTCTTGTCTACGTTGTTGTTTCATTTTTTTTGCCTTTGATTGCACTCAACTGATTGCCTTACGTTTGCCTTACGTTTTCTCGAAGGCATTATTACAGGCCAAAAAATTTGTAAAAGAGTCCAAAAAAAAGTATTGCAAATATAAGCAAAAGGCACATTGTCACTGAGCAATACATACACACACACACACACACACACACACAAACACACACACACACAAACACATACACACATACATACATACATGCAAATTTAGCTGTGACATATAGCACAGTGCTGTACAAAGATGACTGGTGCACTCATGGTGCACATGAGTCTCAGTCATATGTTTGGCAAGTTTGGTTGAAATGTCTCCATGCATTTTCGAGTGATGGTGGAACATACATCCATCCAATTTTATATATATATGTATGTATGTGTGTGTGTGTGTGTATGTATATATATATGTGTGTATATATATATATATATATATATATATATATATAGTCCTTTTTAACCAAAATGCAACCAACCTTTTATGTCATAAACTGTTTTGCTTTTGCATGATGCATGGAGAGCGCCTCTGTTTTTGTCCCTTTTTGCCACCTTCAAATGCTGGGAGGTATGACATAGTTTGACAGGATTTACCTGAAGGAACCTAAAGCAAATTGGTAAAAAAAAAAGTGTAAAGCCACCAATCCCTTTGCGATCCCAGTCCAGTAGAGCCCACGTCATCCCTTCTTCATTCCGGCGCAGACAGAACAGTGGACGCCACCATCTTCTTTTGTCACCCAATCATTTTCGGCATATGTGTGAGATCAGTACTATTTTACATTTAAGGAAAGCCCCTTCTGTGCACGCCTGAGATCAGAGCTTACTGGGATATGTGACATATGTATCCTAGGAGGCTGCAGGTTTCCCATTCAGTCTTTACTGCTGCAGGCCCTCCTTCCTAAATACATTAAAAAATAATAATAAAAAAAGCAAAAAAATGTTTATTTAATATATAAAAGGGTTTGGCTTCGTTTTGTATGATGTAAAAAATGTGGTGATGGGTCTGCTTTAACTAGTCTGTCAGAAGCTGACCTTAGTCCTACTAAAAATCCTAGGGATAAAGGGGATCTCTTATTGCCAGCCAGGTCTTCTCATCCTTGTCATTTATTCATGAGCTCCCTCCTCTGCTGGGAGAGGAAAGAGTAGTGTACAGGATGATGGCCTTATTAGTGTATAGAGCTCAGGACTGGGTGGAGAGAAATACAAATACTTTTACAGGAAAAAATGGTTCCTTTATGTATTTCATCTGTGTTCTTCGTAGTTCTACAGTTTTTTAAGCTTTACAATAAAAAGTTTTGCAATTATCGTCCTGTGGATACATTTCAAGCTATTACTTCATGCGTTTTGTGCTTTACCTTTATTTTTATTTGGCTGTAGACATGTATGGGTTCAATGTAACTGCAGGATGTACCATACTGTGCACTGCTTCCATTGAATTTGGATTATTTTACCAGTGTCTTGCCCTGTAATAGAGGCATGTATTAAACTACCGGAAACCTAACAAGCATACACAGGCCTCAGAATGAGTAATTTAGAAATCTTATCCTGATTAGAGTGGTTATGTCCATGAATGGTCCCAGACTAACAGGATTGCCTTTTAAACTAATTACAGCTTCATTACCTTTTATTTTAAAGAACGGACAGATGGGCTTTATTGGTGTGAGTTATGGATGGTATTTGCTCTTCCTGTACTGTTCCATCTGTCACATTCCTGTGTACGCTCGCTGCAGGGGACAGGACAGACTGAACTATACGCTGTGTCTGTCTAACTAGCCTGTGGTTTATATCAGGGGGGTGTAAGATAATTCTGAAATTAAAAAGAAAAAAATGATAATGGGATATTTCAAGGTCATCACTTATCAAATTAATACAGGGTCTTCTCTTCTTTCCAAAAATGCAAATTGCCTTTTCTGTCTATTAGTACTTTTGAGTTACTGACCCTAAATAGGCTGTCGGCTACTAACATATTTAAAGATCGGTGGTAGCCCCCATATTTATTGGAGGATACCCATGTAGGTTTGGCAGAACATATTATCCTTCACATGTAATGTAATTTATTTATTTTGTTTAAATCTTCATCTTTCATTTAAATCCTGGTGAATCTGCCATGAAGATCCGTGCTAACTCTTTTATACATCATGACTGTGCTCCCAGTTATGCTCCTCTGTTGTCACCTTGTCACACGAGTATCAATGGTTGCTACATGGGGTTATGTCAATGCACATCACACTGGTATGGTTACTGCTGTCTATTCAGAAAATCTGCTCTGAGAAGTGCCATAATATGAAATGCCTATAGAGAGGATATAGGAGATCGGGACTACTGATCCATTAAGACCACCCATTCATATGCAGTAGCATGTATAGGTCTTAATAGAATTTTTACATAATAGAGCTGAACACTTTTTCGGGCGTTTCTGGAGAGGAACTTGTTATAGTATAATATGGAAATGTATATTTCTTTCATAGTTCTCAGATCAAGTACTGATAGGAGTACTAAACAAGTATGACTACTGATAAACAAATATTACCGAACAAAATTGGACCTTTGAGATTGATATACATTGTTTTGCCTGCTCTTATGAAGTTGTTATAATAGTGAAGTTTAAAGTTAATTTCATCTTATCACATTTTTGTGTTTACAGCTGACCTGGCGAGTCAGATGGAGAGGAACTATGAAAGGAAACTTCCGGTTAGCTCCCTTTCAATTGCCCGGGTGAGTAAATATATAATAACTGGTTGCATTGTTCTTTCTTTCCTGCTCCTCTGTCAGACCCTCCTTATAGGATCTCCCATTCTTATTCCTATATCTCTGAGACCACTTTAGCAAGTGCCCTATACATCCTACTCACAAATATCCACTCTTTCTCCTATAGCACCTTCTGTGTCCCCCCTGCTCCCCTCTCTCTTAATTTCTCATCATTTAGGCTACCTACAAGCCTTTCCTTCCTGCCATAGTTGGTGTTGTGTTTCAGCCCCCTGTTTCTAGACAACTTTGTCTTCTCTTTCCTCATTTTCTCTATCCGCCCTGCACACAATTATACTTGGGGACTTCTGCTTTAGATTACTACAACACCCCTCCCTTGTCTGAGCTGCTTGTTATACCCAGCTTTTTTGGCTCTCTTAGACTCGCACTAGATCTGGAAAGCCTTTCCTCCTGTTAGGCTCACTCTTAATATTTTCTAGTATTTATATAGCGCCCACATATTATGTAGCGCTTTAAAGTCCATAGTCATGTCACACGGAGACAACATGCAAACTCCATGCAGATAGCGTCAAAGCTGAGATTCAAACCTGGGACCTAGCGCTGCAAGAATGCCAATCTCTGAGCCACCTTGCTCTTTCCTGAAACAAGCGCTCAACAAATACTTTGGCAAACTCTACTATCAATCTTCCTCATTGTAATAACCAATCATTCACTGAACAATAACATTTCTAATTCACCAACCAATTGTATTCTATATTTTGTACCTTTTAGATTGTAAGCTTATCAATCTATGTTCTCTGTTATAATTTGGCCTTGATTTTAACATAAGTTTGTATTTTGTTATTATGTCCGATAATTCTATAATACTGCATAACAATACTTTAAAAAACAAGTTCCAATGTTTATTTAGTTGAAAATAACCATATGGTTACAGTGCCACATCATGTATATAATGATAGCATTCCTTCATTAAAGTTATTGGACTTAAGGCACCATTTATTAATTTTGCGTTCAAAGCCAATTGTCTACTAAAAACATAATTTGTTTAGCATTCAAAGATTTCATGTGATGTACCACACTTTTTTTAAAACAATTTCAAAACAGTTAAATATCATCGATTCCCCCAGAAGTTGCCCCAATTTCTTTTTTTTTTTTTTAGAAGCGTTTCGCAAATTTCACTTTCTTGGGAAATTATGAGACAACAAATACTGACAAATCTCATATAATTGACCACCCATCCATATGTAGTAGCGTGGATGGGCCTTAAAATAATTTTTACATAAAAGGGGTGAACGCCAAATAAAGCACCCCTTCCATATTTTACAATGGCATTTCACCTTTCACAAAGTTACTAAGAGCATGCTTAAGAGTGGTTTCTATTAAGGAACATTTGCGCTTTAGTTATGTTACATATATTCTAGACCTGTTTGAATTGATTCTTCATTTAGCATTCCTTTTAAGTGTTAGTAACTTTGTTGTATGCTTCTTTTTCTTCACAGTTTGTAGACAACATCAAATCAAGAGGAGAGATCGATCAGGCTGAATACTACTTGTACAAGTAAGAAATAATGTTATTTGGTAGTGATAATCTACGCAATAAACAGAATAGATTCTTTGTATATATTGAAAGGCTTTCATTTACAAAAAAAAGTAACCATGTTTGTTTCAGACCTTTCAAATTTGTTCAGGATATGTTGAATCTTTATGTAATTTCTTGTTTCATAAATTGACCTCCATCCTACTTGGCTGATTGCGGTCCACTGAAAAAAAAAAAGCCAGATTGACACTGCAAACATAATTTCTATTTTTAGAAATTTGTTTTTAGTAACAATTTGGGAACTATGAGCAGTGTGCACCTGTGAAGTGAGGAGGGCCAGACAAAAATCTGACATCCCCTGGGTCAATTACTGCTATTGAAACACATGGACCTGTCTGATACAAAGCATCATTTATGTTACACAGCTGGGGGTTGCAGCGATAGGTTTTGATTCTGCTGGTGTGCAGACACCCCATGACTGGAGTATATCAGGTACTGGAGTATATCAGATATCCAGAGCTTGACAAAAACTCGCTTACATCATGAGTGTGTTCTCCTTTATTTACCAGTCCTGGGCTGGGGCATTTCCTGGGACAAGCCGCAGTGTAGTATTCTGGGGAGGCAGTGACCAAGATGAGAATGCTGTCTATTAAGCTACGTACACACTTCCAATTATTATCGTTGGTAAACGAACGACGAACGATCCTGCACGATATCTGCGAACGATCGTATAGCACCGATCCTGTACATACAGATAACGACACGATCGTTCGTAGATATTGTACACACAATAGATGCGATCGTTTGAACGATACAGGAAGTTACGTGCACCGCAGGAACGTTCGTTCATCACGCATGCTCAGACCATGGACGATCAATGAACGATCGTACACACGAACGATGGTCAACGATCGTCGTCCAATCCGATCCGCCGGTCCGGTCGGTCATTTCCAACGACTTTCCTCGTTCGTCGGCGTCGTTGGTTACTTTTTTTACGAACGATTTTTGCCCAATCGATCGTTCGTCGTTCATTTTGAACGATAAAAATTGGAAGTGTGTACGCAGCTTTAGGGCTGTCTTAATCACACTGGATCTGACTGATAAGGTTTACAAATCATTTGGCATCTGAAAATTTCCATATATTTGTACTTCAGGAATTCTGTTCATACAGGGCAGTCATGTGCCAACTTGGTAAAAAGGACCGTTCTGTTGTAATAATTTATTACTTATGTCCTGAATCCAAAGATGGCCGAAAAAAGTGATCTATAGAGTCTGTCTTTTTTATCTATCGATTTTAGTTTCAATTGGAATTATTGGGGTGTTCATTTTTATAACATACAAACATCAAAGGATATATACACACAGTGTAAAATAAAAAAAATAATGATAATAAAGAGGTGGGGGGGATAGGTAGATTCAGTATCAAAGGAAACATGGTACATAACATAAATTGTGGTATACACATGGATTGAGCTCAGTAACAATAGTCAACAAAGTAGACAATTTTATGACCATTAACATACATCCAGATCTATTTACCAAATACATTAACTATCATCATTGAAGTCAATCCTGTATATATTTTATATTTTGCATAGTCAGGTCATACATTTTCAGGTTGTGTCCATTAAACTTTATATGGGTTGCAATGAGTCTGCACCCTTGACACCAAGTAATCTTGTCGCTGGTTTTGGCCATAGCATTTGATATTAATATTATTTATTATAAAACAGGATTTATATAGCGCCAATATTTTATGTAGCGCTGATATTGGGGTGATTCTTTGAGCCAATCCTAAACTGACTACTTTATCCATTTTAACCTGTGTAACTTGCCATAGTTTTGTTTGTCCCAAGCATATTTACTTTTTACTACTGTTGACTGACTCTCTACCAGCTGGTTGTTTGTGCCAGGCATTGCCTACTCTTTCAGTTAAAGGATCCTTTTTTTTGCATTGCAACTTGCCGTACACAATAATGCAGACTTTATATTGAGGTACATGCTGGATTATTGTTTTCTTTGTCATTGTATCAAAGTTACACATTCATCTCACAAAGCAAACTTTTATATTAAATATTGTAAAGCAGCAAAAGCAGTGTATAGCATGTCACTGGACCCCCACAACCTGCATGCTGTATAATACAAATACGGTAGGTGCATGAAAACAGATTGGGAAGTATAACTGGTCATCCATGGTTACCTGTCTTAGGCTGGCATTTCCTGTTTAAATATTAATCGAAAATATAGGCATGCTATAACTGTATGCCTCAAAAACAGATTGTGATTTATATTAAAAATTCAATTGATTCAAATTAATGGTAGTCATCATAACTTGAAAACATTTTGTGCATCAGGTAATAACAGAGACAGATGCATTTTGAATAGTTGTGCATATAGAACAACTCTTAAAAACATTAATGAATGTTCCTTTTAAATGCAACATTTATCCTGTAATAGAGTACTATTGCTAATGTATGTAATATGTATGGAAATTATAGATAACTGGAGCATTTCAGGACTCGCATCCATCCATCACAATGATTGGAGAACATTACTGCCAGTTTGAGAATAACTAAAATGTCCTGGCAGCCCTGAGATGTCAGCATAACAGAGTGTAAAAGGTCTTCCTAATGTTCAGATGCATATACAGTCTGCACATAGTTCAGCTGAAATGAGTCTTCAATATATTTTATTTATCATTGTGATGCACACCTAATTTCTTTTTTATAATTTGGATTGTCTTTTGATGCAGACATTTCATTGAGTATTTTGTATAACATAATATACAGAAGGGTTTCTTATCAATTCGTAAGTAAGCATTGGTTCTGTTCTGTCACATGGAAGGCTTTTCCCTTTATTCCAACTTTATAAATGGAGCTGGGTAGGAGCAAAAAGGGGGACTGAAGTTCACGTAACAATGTCTGCCTGCAAATATATCTAAAGATGAAGTTTATTTTCCTTTTCTATTGCTTTCACGGAATTTCTCCTTTCCCCCTTGTCATTGAGCTATTGACATACCATCGTGATAGTCTCTTTGAAGTGAATCTATTGCTCTTTCCCATGGGCGTGCTTTTGTTTTAAGGGAACTAAAGACATTAATACTCGGCTGTCCCTGACCAGTCGTGGTTGCTGCCATTTTCTCCCCTCTTTCCTTCCGTGTCCCAATCTTGGGCCATCTTGATTCGTTAGGTCAGAACTCCTTACATTACTCCTTCACAGGAGTCGGGGAGTTTATTTAGTCTCAGCATGCAAGGGAAGTCTGCATTGTTAGGTCAACCTGGCAAGAAACTCTGAGCTGCGCATGCTAATGGCTGGGTGGTGATAGGCAGGTAAGAATATTTATTATAGGATATCTCCTGTCCCTTTCTGCAGTAATCATCTGCCTGTATCATACATTATAAAAGTGGACTTTAGTTCCATAGCTGTTCTGTACTTACAAGCTCTCTTTGATTTGTTATTAACTTACTAATGCACATTCTTTGAGTGTAAATGTTCCCTTATTCTATTTGTTTTTTTACATTTCAAATTGGCTTATGTTTTTGACAACACTGTTACTGTTGGTACTGATTCCATTTTATTATGTTGCTGGATTTGTAGCTGAATTTCAAAAAGCCAATTTATTTAATGTGGACTATCACAAAATGTATTCATCTGCCTGGTACTGATAAAATAATTCTTACTAAATACAAATTGTGT
>NC_092863.1:76395221-76397324 GCF_032062135.1 Pyxicephalus adspersus | reverse complement strand
ATTTCCCTGGCTTGGCAGAAGTTGACCAGCAGCAGGAGCGCCAGCAGGGATGTGTCTGGAACTTGGAAAGGTGGTAAGGCCCTGGTAAAATCAAAATTCAAGCTTGAGGCTTTAGGAGAATGTAGGGGTGCAATTAAAGTTGCAGTTTACGAGCACTAACTTCTGAAAATGTTTTACAGTTGCAAGAAATCTTTATCCTTACATTTCATTCCTTAAGCTCTTTTAGGTTTGATAACTCTGGATACAAATTTCACAGCGTTTCTTACAAATCACCAATTTACAAATGCGTCCAACCTAATATCATATATACCAGAAATCAGAGGAATCTTCAGACTGGTGGCATTGACCTCCTGGCAGCAACCCTAGAATATCAGATAAAGGTAGAAAGATCCTATATTATTTATATATTGCCAGCTGTTTTCTGGATTGCCAAGAGATAAGACTGGCAGCACTGCTGTTGCCATGCATCTTCTGAAGCTGTTCATGTGTTAAAAGGCAGGGCATTAGTCATCTCATATCTCTGTCTGAGTTTATCCCATAAATCTTCCTGTCAGCTTCACCATCTGAATTCATTTTCTGTAAATTGTGAGTGTAATTATTCCGGCAGAGGGCCCTGTGGTGCCTTTTACATTGTGTGGGAACATGTAGAATTTCCAAAGGTTTGTTGTTTCCTTTCTGAATATAATTGTTGTATTACGAAATAAAAATCCCCCTCCGGAAACAGTATCAACATTACAAGTTATTTAGCCAAGTTTATTGTTAAGGGTAACATTCTTCTGTCCTGTAAATAATAGACCATCGTACACTTATTAAACTGCATAAAACCCACAAACCTGGGATAGACATTTCAAAGTACATGCTGCACATACGTCATATGTTTCATATACTGCATAGTTTTTATAGCTGAACTGTCCAGATCTCATTGTGTTTATAGGAACCAGAATATTCATTAAGAATTTATAAAAATAAAGCACATATAGGCATGTTTTTAGATTTAAATGTTTCCTAAATCAGAAATCTAATAAAATATAAAAGCTACAAATGAATGCAGCTCTATAATAATTATTACCATGATTTTTTTTCCAAGCAAGTATTTACAGTATCTGAATTTGACCTAACACCAGCCAGCTGCAGTTCCTGTACAGCAGGGCTGGAGTATGAAAAGAAGCAGCCCAAGCAGTTTGTTGACAAGAAGCATGCTTATAGCAAGAAAAGATTGGCAGAAATGAGCTTATTATTGTGCTGCTTTTCCTTTCACTGTCCGTGTACAGGCTGGGGCAGAGCCAGAACAACTTGGGCTCAGAGAAAGTGGGTTGAAAGAAGGTGGCTATGGGTTTGGGGATATCTAATGCAGGGAAAATATTTAGGTTAAAGGTACATATTGCAGCAAACATTTGGTTTTGTTATTTTATACTTTAATTGGCTGTTAATTTCATTATGTTGTTTAACTTTGGAGTTCTGTTTTAAAGGCGTTCAAAAGGAAATTGGTACAGAATGTTATGATGCCACAGTGAATCATTAAAGTTCATCATCAATGACTTTTGTGTTGTATAGACTGAAAAGCTGAAAATGTTTCTGCAAAGTTTTTCTTTTGACCTTTGTCAGTAACCATGTGCCTCTATAGCAGGTCACATCACATGTTGTTAGCCAGCTTTTTAGTTGTTCCCCAAATGGCAAGCACTGTATAGAAGTGAGGTCTAACCTTACACTCTATTCCTGTTAGCCAGCAATTCAGCAGTCTAATTAGCGTCTTCTATTGACACAGATGGGTGGGAGACCGTTCAAAACGCACAAAGCTTTTTATTTCAATGCAATTTGTCTATTCTGTAAAAGTGGCGTAAGGCTATCGGGAATAGACATTTTGCACCAATTACGCCATGTCATGCTTCACTGAATGCTAATGTCCAGAAGAGAAAAAAATACAGAAAAGCTAAATCCATGTAAAGAGAATAATGGGTAGTGCCTCATACAAGCCAGGAGGAGACAAAGCTTTCTGCTGGAGGATCACAGCGGTCGGGCATAAAACACATTTACCAGCATGGAAACTGTGCGGCACAATAAGCTGGAACAAAAGACTAGAAGGCGATTCCTACAGCCATTACT
>NC_092863.1:76297524-76392019 GCF_032062135.1 Pyxicephalus adspersus | reverse complement strand
TGTTTCCAATGACTCCAAATCAGGCCTTGGAAAAGAAATGTAATACTCATCCATTTTACAAATAATTTGTCAAGCATTGTAAGACACTTTGCAAGCAGATTTTTGTGTATGTGTGTTAAAGCCTTATATAATGTACACTGTTTGGCCAAAGCACTAAATCGTCCTGCCTAATATTGTGTAAGACCCCCTTTTTGCTGTGAGAGCAGCTCTGACACATCAAAGCACCAACTCCAAAAGACTCCTGAATGTGTTCTCAGCAGATCCTTTAACTTCCCCTGTCTCTTTTTTTTTTTTCCGATAGTTAACCATGCACACACCCGGCCATCCTTAGGATATAAAAGAAAATGTGATTTATTACACCAAGGCCACCTTTTTTCATTACTCCATGGCCCAGTTCTGGTATTTCAGCATGGGCATGGTGGGCAGGGGTCAGCATGGGCACTCTGACTGGTCTGGGCTATGCAGCTGCATATGTAGTAAGCTGTGATGCATTGTGTGTTTTGACACCTTTCTATCATGGCCAGCTTTACATTTTCTAGCAATTTGTGCTACAGTAACTCCAGGACCCTATCAGAGATGTCCTCCCTTCCATTTCTAGGTTCTTAGTACCTTACCTGGAACACCTTGCAAAATCTGCCCTGCACCTGGAGATGCTTTGACCCAATCGTCTTGCCATCACAACTTGAACCTTTTTGAACTCAGATTGCTCATTTCCAATATATCGCCTTCAAAAACTCGCCATTTACTTGCTAATATAGCCTGACCTTTGACAGGTGCCATTTCAACAAGATAATCAATATCATTCACTTCATCTGTCAATGGTTTTAATGCTTTGGCTTAATTATTTAATCAAAGCAGTGGTTGAAAACCCGCCATCTTTCATCTGGTATTTCATCTTTCATTTATTTATGTCAAGCGGAGATCAAAGGCTGAATTACTTATGAGACTGCTGCTTTCCAATTGACACTGCTAAATATTTTACATGGATTACATTCCATAGCATTCCTCTTTTTTCCACTGAAATATCCAGGATTTCTTTTTAGATTCTTCAGTCTTCTGTTGGGATAACATTAGGCACTATCTGCAGGGACAAAGTCCATTACTCATACTGTATTTGTAAAAACCCATTGTTATGCAGTTGAGGCACTTACTGTAGATGAGGTTTTTGTATCCTGGAACAAAGTCCTGAAACCTTGGTTGGGAGAGCTGTGAAATCATTTTGCTGGATTAGATTAGTTCACCGGTTCATGATAATGTGTGTGTGTGTGTGTCGCAGTATTTAATTGCTGACATTGTGTCAGACTACACCTGATCCGGGGGGGGGTAAGACAGCCGATCTCATGCGTGAGATCGGCATTTCTTTTCCCTTGGTGGAAAAATGCCCCTTCTGCGCATGCCTGAGATCAGGAATGCATGATGTAGGTATCCTATTTTTACTTTATTTAAAAGGGTTGTCTACCCTTCTATGTAAAGTTAAAATGTTCATTTTAAGTACGCTTTTAATCACCTTGTTGAATCTGTAGCACAAAGAATTATAGCAGCTCTGAAGGCGAAAGGGGGCCCAACTTTTAGGAGTTAGGGCTTAAGGTTGAACTTAGGGGTTCAACACTTATGATAGATTTTAACATATATGGGTGATCTTTAGTATCCTAAACAATCGCTGTGTTTTTTCTTGACCAAAATATTGTTTTCACCCCTTTCTCCCTTTTTGCATTTATTTTTTTTCTTCATGGCAGGCAATCTTTCAGTGATAATTTCAGTTTATAGAATGCACATGTGGGAGAATGCCTGCACAAGAGAACAACTGGAAAATCATAGAGTGTTGTGTTGTCACACTCTTAAAAACAATTACTTTTAAAAATACATTGACATTTTAAATATTTTTTTTTTTATATTTTTGATTAAGTTTTTTGGTAATTAGGTATACATCTGATTGGATAGTTTATTCTGGGAAAATTAATTCAGTTTCTATAGGTTACAGCACCTCAGACCACATTAACTCCCTTTGCACCACTCTGCCTTGTTTTGATCTTTTAAATTAGAACATTTTAACTCTCATTTTTCTATTTTTATTTCATTTTTCTTCTTTTTCCAAAGATCAGCGGGTGCTTGCTTGGGATTTGTGTTAGTAATATAATTAATGCATGTGTAGGTTGTAAATTAGAGTTTATTCGGTCTGCTCTGGGACTGTGGAAGGAAAAATTCTCTGTTCATGGTTACTATAGCAACAGCTCACCCCACCAGTCTCTTCATTGTTCCAGCCTATCACCGGTGCTGCAGTCTGCTTGTCATTGGTACAGTATTTTTATTCACACACCGCTCCTCTAATGTACCTTGGGAAAAAATCACATCACATGTCTTTTATTAAAAAAAAAAAAAACCCTTTGCCAATTTAATGCAAGTGCTTATGGCGTGCAAGATTTTTTTCCTCGATAGCAGCAGCTTATTTTTATCTTTTTCCCATAGAGTAAAGCCTTTATATCTATTGATGCATACAGTTGTGATACTGGAGTTTAGGATTATTTAAAGGACCACAAATAGTGAAGCACAAAGAATATTTTCTGTAAAATGTAAGGATAGCTGTGCACATTTCTGGATCAAACCATTTATCTCTACATAAATTATCCTGTAAGGTTATACATGAATATTAAGTAGAACTGTGACTTCCCATATTATATAAATATAGTGTTTTTTCCCATATAATTCATATTCTTGTGATGGGGCAACAAGGCTGCACCACTCCTGATTTCAGAGCAGAGTTGCCACTTTCCTATAGGCTCATGCAGGGGGCGTGTATATCCAATGTGTGAATTTCTTTAGACTGGCACGGGAGTCTTAATATTTTTGTATTGATTGAAAGCATGCAACATAGAAGACATTTCAGCACTGTCAATGCAAGTGAGCGATTGGTGTTTAATGCCCTGCTCAGCAGTTTTACAGGTACAATAAGTTGGCACCTGCTTTTTGCAGGGCGAATGTCCAATCTCCAGTAAAAGCATTTCTAAAAAGTGGAGGTCACCTTGCTTGTAATCTAGGTCCATCATATGGGTGCAGTGCAGGTGATCTGCAAGGGAAATGAAGGTATTCCTCTCAAAGTTTGTAAATAAATGCTTATTATGTGAGCAGGGTTTATGAGAGATAAACAAAACTTCTGCATAATGTGTGCACAACTTTGTCAGGTTGCATGACAGCTTGGCTGGGTTTCAGGCTAGTTAAAAAAACAACTCATTAGGCTTTATTTCTTTATGGGAGAAGTGTTTTTCATTAAACTAAAAATTTATTAGAAGTCCTAGTTGGGACATATTCTGCCATCTCTGATTTTAGGTACCTAAGAAAAGCTTTTAACTCCACAGTCCAGCTTTTCAATGTTATTCTCTTTGTGTCTTTTTTTCCTGCATAGGTAAAATTATCTTGCAAACCTTTATGAAGGTTGTTTTGTAGGGTTTACAAATATGACATTTGCTCCCATTTTCTAAACAATTAGTAAACTGTTGCAATATGCATAAAATTGGACTCCCCAGTGGGCTTTGGCAGTCTGCTCTTAGCAAGTATGGCCATGACTGGTTATTGGGATCACAAATTAAGGAGACTCTTATGGAGTTTAGAGAATTTGTTATTTGTATGTATATTTGTTACCTAGAGCCCTGTTCTAAATTCTGAATTTCATCTGACAAGGTGTAAATGATATATGGGCACCTTTTTAAAGTCTGCGTGGTTGGGGTAAGATGACATTTTTATGTCCGGGTTTTTAATATTTGTGTTTTGAATAATGAGGATCAGGACCAGGCAGTGAAAGCAGTATTCATATCACAAAGCAGTTTAAATGGTTTGACGTTCAGCATGTTGTAATATGCTGTACAGCTCATTATACAGCATGCAAATGTAGCATGTTCACCAGAGCTATGATATTATTACATTATACAGGGATTGGGCATCTCCTATCAATTCACAATATGCATTTGCCTGGAGCATTGGTGTCCAATACATGAGAAAAAAATGGTGTAAATTTTGGAAGTGCGGGTGGCTTGAGTAATCTGGTAAATGTCCTGGAAACCATGTTCAGTCAGATGGAAGCTCTATCTCCACCATGAAGCAAAGCTTCAGGCTGTCCGCATCTGTACATCTCCCCTGCAGTACTGTTTCCTGGCATCACGACAAATGCCTTATTCTTTGTGTTGCTGTAACCAAGGCTTGGTATTATCACTACAGTCAGTTAATTAGCTGAGGATGCCTTTCCATTGTTACTGGCCAGCTGCAAGACAACATCAAGAAAGCATGAAGTGAACATTAAAAAATGAGGATTTCCTCTTGGGGTAGACAATTTTAAAATGCATTGCAATTTATGCTTTTTTTTTAGGTACCGTTGTGTCCTGTTTTAAAATGCTGGCTGCCTCTGTGTTTTAGAAATGTATTTACATTGTGAAGAGTGTGCCCCAGAGACAATGTATTATTATTTTTTAATTCATTGATCTTTGGATGTGTCCAGTTTTATGTAAGAAAAAAAAGTCTAAATAGGCTTTGCAATTAATGAGCTGCATATCCATGAATATCGGTAAAAAGTTATATAGAGAGTGATGGGATTAAAAAAGGCTGGAAGTGGTCATAAAAGAACAAAGTACATTAAAACCATTCCTCCTTCTGTACTGCATTATTTCCTCTGTCTGATGACTACTGCTCCACAGTTTTTACATTCAGCGCCCCACGTATTTATTGTCCTGGAGACGTCTGCACATAAGTGCCCTTTAGAGTTCTATAAGTCTGTATCCCAAAAATTAGCGGTAGTCCCACAGAAGTATTTCGGGCTTTAATGCACAAGCATGACCAGGACAATGGAGATCTGCATCACTAAATGTAAAACAAGCAGAATCCCAGCTTCTTGGTTAAAGGCAAGTGCACATCTGTGAAAGGGAACGGTGGGTTAGGTCAGGTCAAGTACACTTGTCCTTAAAATGTCCTCAATAATACATAGAACACACCCTTAAACCAAAGATTATCCTTAGCTGTGATGGCTGCCTCTGAAATCCACAATTTGTAACACTCCTTCGGGATTGCTCAATTATAACCACTTGCCAAACGCTGTATATTGATTTTTCAAGCCCTGTATATTATTTTTAATCTCTATGCATGCTTCCATAACACTGAAGAGCAGTTTCTAATAGTGATGTGTCATTTTGTCATTCACCCAGGTGCAATATGGAATATTCCCAAATAATTTCACATTTAACTTGCTACTTGATACGTTCATAAAGAAAGAAAACTTTGAAGGTATGGCTTATATTCTTCTATACGTTGTAATATTACACTGTATACATTTTACAATAAAAGTGAATAGTAAAGGAGGTGCAAGAGAAGCATAACAAATCACCCAGTAATAATATATGGAACCAACCCCTGGTCTCAATACAAGAAAGCAAGAAATTAATAAAAAAAAAAAAAAAAAAAAGTCTTTATATGTTTATGGTTTGAAAAAAAATGTACAGGATCCTACCAGTGAATCACTGCTATAGGTGAACAGCTAAATTCTCCAGTTTATTGTGTTTATGGGGTCCTAAATAACTGAATCTGGAATATTCTCTCTCCTGTAAGATCTGAACATCATTTTACTCAATATGTAAATCTACCTGTGCTACTGTATACCAGAAACAAACCTCTAGCGAGATGAATGAGTATATATGGCACTGCATTCAGCAAGAACAGTTAAATCTTATTTATATAACATTAGCTTGCAATGCATGCTGCCAAGTAGAAAGTCATATATATGTTAACTACAGTAAAACTGTTCAGTTCCTGCTGTGCGTTTTCTAGAGTTGGTTGGAAATGAATAACTTACACCTTGAAGCTGCTGTGGGGTATCCTTATGTAACCATAAACCTTCTCTGGAATATTTATCATGTCCTCAGTAGTATTTGCTGTGTAATTTGCTTACCACAGGCCTTTACAAGGGCCAGGCTAAAAGCCTACCAGTTTCTTGAATTCTTACCAAAATAAATGCAGACTGGAAAAAAATGCGTTGAACATGCTAATTTCTTTAAAATAATACAGGGAATAAATTAATGTTGATTTTAAAGGACAGTTCTTAACCTATTTTATGAATCTCTTTTTCATTTATGTTAACATGTAGCCATAGTCAGCAGTCACATTTAATGTTTAAAAACTTCTTGTGGGTTGCAAATATACAAATTTTCCTCAATTCTACACCCCAAATAACAATATACTGTAAAAAATAAAAATAAATATATATATGTCATCATGGACAACATAATACAGCATATTCATAAAACAACATAATACACGTATAGCATGATAGATTTTGGTCAACCAAAATAGTTTCAAACTCAATGCATTTTTTTTTTTGAAGAAGTTTTATTTAAAACTCCAAGATATAGACCAAAATACAATTTCCACTTCCTTTTAGATTGTGCTTTTTGGCCATGAAATTCTATATTTCCCAGTTTCCTACAAGGAACTATTTCATCTTTATTTTTGTTCACTTAGTGGGTGTTAGAGAAGAACCTTGGTGCCTCATTGCTGCTGGCAGGTTTGGGTCAAGAGAACACAGTTGGGTACAGTTCACAGCTGTATGGATACTCGTTGATTGGTAAGTTGTAGAAAGGTTTTGTTTAATATGAAGCTCAGAACAGCCTAAAGTATTTGCAAAAGTTAACAATGATCTGTTTGCTCCCCTGTGGTCTGTTTTGTAGTTTCTGTCCGATAAAAGCAAAAAATATCTGTTGATTTTTTCCGGAATCTAGAATTGTCCTTATGCACCCTTCTTGTGTTATCCTAAAAGAAATGATTGGCCCTCCCATTTCTTGGCTTGAAATTAGCCAAATTAAAGTAAAGACCACCCCATACCCCCACCCCCCACCGTCTGATACTTCTCTCACCTCCTAAATTGTAAGCTCTTCAGGGCAGGGTCCTGTCCTCCTCCTGTGTCACTGTCTGCATCTGTCCTTTGTTTGCAGCCCTTGTTTAATGTACATTGCTGCGTAAAATGTTGGCGCTATATAACCCCTGTATAATAATAATACAGAGGGTATGTGTAGGGATAGAAAATGAGATTTAGACAGAATTGACAAAACCGAACAAAAACAGGACATCGGAGCTGTATGCATTTCTTGCAGCACAGGAGGCCTTTTGTGGACTTGAATGGTCCTAAAAAATAATACATTTCTAATGCCTTTTTTAGGTACATTTTTGTGGAGTGCAGTAAATGGGAAAGTTAATTTTTAGTGCATTATTTGTTAAACCATTTGCAATATCAACATGTATAAATGTAGATTATAATACACAATATTTGACACTTTATAACATACCATTGTGATAAACGCTGATGGGATGATTGTTCTGATTATTTTTCATAGGATATCTTCTCTGTATCTGCCCCTAGCTTGCAATACAGCCAAAGAAATAGCTGCACAACCAGATGATTCGCATTTTTTATAATGTTGTTTTAAACATATTTTGCCTCCCAAAAGGGTAGCTATAACCAAATGTCTGCAATGGGTAGACATAAGTTCCTCTCTGTCTGCTTCATGTGGCCACTGCAACTTGATGCCTACAACTGCCATAATCCCCGATGAAATCTAAAAGGTACAGCTACCATTTAAATAAAAGGTTGTGGTATATTAAGAAGATCAATATACACATTTTTAATCATCTGTTTGGTGAGGCTTAGCAGCCATGAAATTACTGGAGACCTAAAAAATATATTTAATGTGTCATTTGACTATTCATGCCCCTATATTTTTTTTTGGCTGCCGTCTACCACCTCAACCTTAACCACAATATTATGTGCTTACATTACTACCTAAATCTTTATAAAGACTTCTTTTCCAAAAGTAGGCTTGCAGGCTTAAAGCTGAACTCCAGAAAAAGCAAAGTTTAACTATACTCCTTCCGATTTCAAGGGTTATGTGCTCATTTTGTCATGGTGATAATAAAGTTGGAGACTTACCTTTAGTCCGCAACCTCCTACCAACCAACAATATTGTCCACTGCATGTCATCTGAGTTCTGCGTAATATGATGTCAGAGATGTAGCTAGCTGGGCAAGAGGGCTGTTGAATAATCATTTGAGGGGACTGGTCATTTACAAAGAAGTAAAGCTGGGTACACACTTGCAATAATTGTCGTTGGAAAGGATCTTTCACAACTCTTTCCAACAACTAAGCAATGCAAGATGCATGAAAGACTGCTGTACATACAGCAACCTTCTGCTCTATGGAGAGGGGTGGGGGAGAATGACGGAGCAGGAACCCTGCTGCATGCTCTCCCCCTTCACTTCCATTGCGATTGTCCATCGTCCATGGATCCGCCAGGACGGTCGCTGGGACGATTGACGACAGGCGCTGTACACACGCCAGATTCTCGTCTGATTTCGTCCCTGAGACGATTATCGGATGATTATTACATTGGACGTGTGTATGTAGCTTAAGCCTGCTGGAGAAGGGTGGTTTATAGAGAAGGGGTTACTTATTAACCCTTAGAAATAAATTAGCATTTAACCCTTTTAACTGGGAGGGGGGCTGATAACAAGGTTAAACTTTTTTGTTTTGCCTGGAGTGTAATTTTTAAAGAGATAGATTTATTGTTATGTTCTATTGTATTCTATTCTAGTTTATACTTCTTCAAAAAAAAAAAAAAAAGCAGATAAATGTTCTTGTCTAGTGGTGGAGGTAAACAGAACTCCTGACATCATCAATGGGCTTTATATATTATTTAGTAATGTAATGGCTAGAGAAGATCATCGGAGACGGCATACATTTTACTAGAGATGGTCAGAGACTGTGTACCTACTGCTCCAGTGATTAGAGACCAAGGGAGTGCTGCATGGAGTGATGATTGCTATAGATCACTGCCATTACAGCCCTATTTACAAATCAATTTTTTGTCTACTAATTGGTAATCCAAGGCCACACAATTTCTAAAGGGTTGTGTGCGGCCCCTGGCAGCAGTATTTCTACATGTTTCATGGTATATGGTGTCCTTTTCAAATAACATTTTAGTGTTGCTGATAATTCTACTCAGATTTACTTCTTTTTTTTCCTACTTGGGCTTATTCAGTAAAAAGGCAGCAATCCATATAAAAGTTAAAAAAGCAGTAACTAATCATACATGCTACCCTGTTTCCCCCCAAAATAAGACGTGTCTTATATTAATTTTTGCCCAAAATTTCACTAGGGATTATTTTCAGGGGATGACTTATTTTTTCATGAACAACAATTGACATTTATTCTTGAACAAAAAAAATCAACATTTATACAAATATAGTCAAGTCATAACAGGTAGTTATAGCGTGCGTTGTTCACTGAATGGTAGCAACTGGTGTACTGAAGCTCGTGGCTTTGTCTCGAGAGAGGTAAATAAGGGTAGCACACAATGTTATGACTCATTTTGACCCATACAAGTTTCAGCAAAAAGTTTGTATACCAAGCATTTTTTGTGTCCAAGTTGGACTTATTCCAAAGTGGACTTATACCGAGGAGGTACCACTGTGTATGTATATATATATATATATATATATATATATATATATATATATATATGTCAGCCATTTTTTGAAAACAAACAATGGCCCGGCTGGGCAAATAGCTACCTCCTTTTAGGTATGCTATTTTCCTCTGACCACTTGTAAGCCCCAGTGGTACACAGTTCATGCAAATGGGTAAACAGAGTCCACTCACAGTTCATGCAGTCTTGGTAAGCTTAGTCCAAAGTCTCCTCTCCAGCTCTAGGAAACCTTTGTCATAATCTCTCCTCAGTCAGCAGGCAACTAACTGCCCTTATGAAACACTTGAGCTCCTGCTGGGGAGTAAATTCCCGGACATGCATCGGGTGGCCAAGGAACCCTCCCTTCTCTTCCCTTGGCCGGCTCCAGGGCCTCAACACTGGCTCCTACCATAAGCCACAAAACCAAGTAGAACATACTTTACACAGATATATATATATATTGTGGCTTATTTTTGTAGGGTAGGGCTTATATTTCGAGCAGTAATATGGAAAAATCATGCTAGGGCTTATTTTCAGGAAAACAGTATATAAATACTGTTTTTTATTATTAATAATAATAATGATTGGTGTACTGCTGTCTAAACAATCAATATTGAGTACGTTTTTTAAGCTGACTACTCTCTTTAAACACGTTGGTTTGCTTTAATAAAAAGACCTTTTGATTCATAGAAGACTTGATTAGAATTAGGGCTGGTAAGCTCTGATTTGCAGGAAGAATTATATCTCCCTTTGGGGCAGGGTTGTCCCTTTGAAGACCTCAGTGTATTCTAGTAAAGAATTGGTTGGCACAGCAGCAAATATCCATCAAGTCTATTTTAGTCAGCACAGGGCATTGGTATCGACAGGACTTTTCATTCAGCTTCTGCTGTGTCACAGCCAGTCACTGCATAGGCAAAAGAAAGAACTATGGCATCTGATGCATTCACATCATATTACATTGACAGTGTCTGAACCCTGTAGCCTATACTGTCAGGTCTTGCTTCCTGCTATCTTGGAAAATCTAATTGAACAGACTTGTCCAGTAGAGGCCCGAGGGCCCAGTCTGCCACATACAGCTAAATATAGTATAACAGATGAGCGGCGTCTGTGAACTTTGCAACTGATCTTTTACCCTCCGTGTCTCAGATGCCATTTTGGAATTAGGCAGTTGCAACCATTCTGTCTGTTTTCTGGCGGATCTTATTGCAGTGTGCCGCAGCCCGTTCCCTAGACAGAGGGATTCTGTAGCCGAAGGGAAAAATAATATTTTTGTGGGACAAATGAAGGTGATAATTGCTCTGGAGAGCTGTACTCAGGCCGCCTCATAATGAATACTGCAGCAGCTGCTTCTTCTGAAGATAAGATTATCCCCTGCAAGATGTGTATTTATTTTGTATTAGAGCCAATGCTGAAAGTTCATGTTTCTGCTCTCGCTTGGCAGCGTATAATTATGCAGGATTTTGTTTGTCTGCAAAAAAAGCCAAATACAGCTCAAAATATAACATTTTAATTAAAAGTGTCTAAAGCTTGGAAGATAGGACAGGAAACAAATTTTGTTGCTTTTTTTATCGGTATTTTCTGTAGCATTAGGGAATTTTAAATACAGGACTCTAAGGTGCAGGGCTGTAGGCTGCTCATGCTTGGTCAATTTTATTATTACTGAATGTTTACAGATATGTAAAAATCATGTTTGGAGTGTCAGAATAGCGGCTTCTGTTACCGGAATTATGATTAGTAAAATGCACTTTATTTGGAGTTTTTTGGTGTTTTTAATTATGGTAGCCAGCAATGTCTATTATCCCTCTTTTCTGTTATTGAATCCATTATGGTCAGTTTTTACTATTCATATTATGTTTAATTTTTTTTTTTTTTTTTTTAGGAAAAGTGGAGCTTTCTCAGGGTCTTCGTGCTGTTTATACACAAATGCCACTCATCTGGAAACCAGGTTATTTCCAAAGAGCTTTAGATGTGATGGAGAAGGTTTCCCAGATGCCTGGAGAAATTAAGATAACTAAAGATGTTGTAAGTGTGAATTGTTCTCCTTACAAAGAATTGACCTTTATTGCATTTTTTTTTAATAAAGGCCATGCCCTGGGACTAAAATATACCACCATAATCTTAAAATAGTAATGAAAAAAAAATCCACCCTAAAGCCATGACAAGTCAAAGGGAAGTATTGGCCAATAATATTTTAGTGTGATCTTAGCGTGATCTTTATTGACCTTTGCTATAGCAAGACATTAAACTCTGGTCTAGGACCTACTCTAGTCTACTTACCGACACTAATGAGGCCATCATTTTATTGTATTTAAGTTCAGACAACATTGTCAGGGTAAAAGTACAAGTTGAATATGGGGGAATACACTTAATAAATATCTAAATTGTACTTTTCAGTATCAGCATGACGTTCAGTATCAGCATGTTTTAAAATAAATAATGGTCCAATTTTTATTTTATTTTACAGTAATTGAGGGTTAAAACTACTTTCAGTTTTCCTATATTTACCATTGTTTAACTTCCTATCCTGTAGAATAACAGAACGTGAGATGATATCTTTTTAATGTGTGGGATATACTGTAATTGTTGTAATTGCGGTATGGTAAACTAGTGTTGGGTAAGCACTTGCCACTAAAATTATCCTTGGCAAAAACCATACCCACAAAATACAGGGGCATTGTATTTGTAGACCATCTTTTGTTAGTAAACTAATTTTATAGATATTAATATTATTAACTTGTATTTATAGCACCAACATATTACACAGCTCATAACAAGTGCATAGTCACGATACTAACTGTACCTCAATGGGAGTCACAATCTAATGTACCTACCATAGTCACTTGTCATTAACACAGTCCAAGGCAATAAACAAAACACACCAAAAGGCTGTTTTACTTGTTTTTGGAGTCCAAATGCTTTTCTATAGGACCTGCAGTGTCCAAGTAAACACAGAATCTGGTTACCTGTACTTGGCCAGCATTTCACAAACAGCTGCAGAAAAACAATCTATGTCAATGAGTCATTGGATCAAATACCTCCCTATCCTGAATATAGAGACTAGTTATCATAAATAAAATGTCCTATCTATTGCCAGGACTGTAACCCATCCTTGTATAAAACATACTCACAAATCATAGCTCTTGAAGCTGATGGTCCAGCGTAAAGATGTGTACTCTGTTTGTAACAGACTTTGAATTGTCCTTATAAAGGATGGGTTGTTTGCATATGTGAACATACTGCTGTCTTTTGGGCCACAGGCTGTACCTTTAAGGCTACAAAACAATATGTGATTTAAAAAACATAGAATTATTCTTTTCTGACTTGTGCTTCTGTTACTTCCCTATAGAATGTACAACCTAAAGCTGTCGTGTAGCGTTGTGCACTCTCATGCCAGAGTAATCATGCCTCTTAATTCATGTTGGTCCCTCCCCAAGGAGAGTGAGCAGTTTTCAAGGCTGAAGTAAGGCAGTTCTAGTATTTTATTCTAGTGATCTCCAGAAAGAAATGAACTCTTAGCTGCATCTTTAGCGGCTTTCAAGCACTCTCTCTAGCTCCAATTTCTGTTTCAAAGAAGTCCCTCTGGAAATTCAGTCAGACCCACATGGCAACTAGATTTCCTGTTCTGAAGGGTTAACCCTTTTACTTCTTCAATAGGAGAATCTCTGCACACTGCAAAGACCAAGTTTGGTTTCCTTTTGTGTTTGGAGCCAGAGACTATATATGTGTGGCTTTTGATTTACATTTTTAAGATAGAACACTACTTAAAAAAACCCTGTTCCTATCAGCTTTATTACTCATGTATTTTAGTGCTTTTGTTGAGATATAATATGTATACATTGACAGGTAAAGTAATTAATAATGATAATTACCTTCCAATAGTAATTGTCAATGGGTCTGATTTTTGCAACAGCACTCAGTTCTAAAATGTGATATTTTGGAGGCAGAAAAAATAGGTAAGTGTAAGGATAGGACAACAGGGTCCTGGACACTCAAAGTGCAAATAAACTCATGGGGGTTAGCTTTTCTGGTACAAAAAAAACAAATCATATGCAGAACACCCAGTGCATCCAAGCTTTCTACATAGCCACAGACTAAAGTATCCGTCAGAGTGCCCCTGCTGATCCCTGTCTACCTGTCAAAGCCCTATAAGGACATGTAAGCATCAACACTTGACTATAGAGCAACATGGGAAAGTGGGCTGGTTAGCTGTTTTCCCCCAGAATGCAAAAGAATATCTAAATACTTCAAAACTCAGCAACAGAATGTGATAAAATGAAAAAAAAAACACAATCTTTTTATTAGGAGCTTTAGCATTATTTGCATACATCTAGCTTTGAAATAGAATATTCCTAAAAAAGAATTGCTTGAAGTAAGAAAACCCTGGAAAGTGGCAGCTATTTGGCATGCTGGTAGCCTCAACTGTTTGCATATACCTTTAATTTATGGAAGGATGCCAGGAGCTCAAACTTCTGGGCTTCAAATATGCCAGCATCCTATTACTGTCCTTCACGTTGTATACATTGGATAAGATAAAATGTATGGCGCTGCAGAATAGCAGTTAACATAACATACAACCCCTATTTAATGTCCAGTGCTGTGTAATATGTTGGTGCTATATAAATCCTGTATTTTATTAATATTATCAATAATAATAATAATAATAAAAACAGCTTTTTTTGTTTCATACAAACAAAGCAATTTTTTTCTACTACAAAACTTTGAGCGAAATAAAAGATATAAAGCATTGTGTAAACTGTTTGATATCTGAATGGTACAACTACATGGCTACAAACACTGCCTGTCCCTACTTCCCTTCTGTATTGCCTCCGGCACCAGTCAGGGGAGATGTTTTATTTTATTATATAGTATTGGTATAGTGTATGTGCAGTGGAAATGGAGCTTGCATCTAGGGAACCTGTGTGACGTTAAATGCGAGCATACACAGATGTATTAAAATGCAAACCCTAACATGTCATGAATAATTTACTATGTCACTACAGGAACTTGCTTTGTGTTTATGGAAATTACAAAATGAGTGCATTGCACCTTGGCATTCTGGTAGCTAGATTTAAGATTGCATTTTTCAACTAGCAGTAGTAAATGACAGCAGAAATTTGGTTGTTAAAAGTTTTCATTTCTCTTTTGTTCAGTCTATATCAGTTAATGAGTGGGTCAGTCAGTATTTCTGACATTACTTATCTACCTGCTTGCTCCAGGTCATTGTCAATAAGTGCTAAAGGCTGAGACATTCAGGCCAAACTGACTTTTTTTTTTCTCATTCAGATACATATGCGCCCAATTAAAGTTGTTTGAAATCTCACCATTTAACTTTCCACCTTCAAAGAAATCTGTTATCAATGGTAATGCTGTAAGTGCCCTTTATAAAGAAAGCAGCTGCTTCTACTGGCTTTTTATTTTTTTAAGTTGTTTGCAAACCTTGGCAATACTAGAGCATGTTCTGGATGGAGATAATATTTGACTTCAGCATTGCAAGTAAGCACTACTGGGCACAATGTCTATTTCCAAAATGAAAGGATATTTTTTATTGTTGCTATAGATGATGCTTATGTTTGATGTTTTTCTGTAACTGCAGATTTTGTGTTACTGGACATGGTTTTGGTCATTTTAAATGGTGATGTATAGTGAGTGACCCATGCAAAAAAAAAAAATAATAATTTATACCCCAGGATAAAAAAGAGTAAAAAAATAACATTTCCTTCCTAATTGGTGTAACCTTTTCTCATGTTCCTTTCCAGGGCTGCCATTCTTATTCTTCTTTCACTAAAGTGAGTCACTGTCCTGGAACTAGCATGTACTGCTTTTGGACACCTGATATGCACATGCTTGTTTCAGGCCATTGACATAAAGGTAGTTAAGCAAATATGAGAAATCTTAAGCTTGCAGCTTCATAAACCAGTTTGCGATGACTTTGTGGGATACATATGTGATGACTGGTTTCCTTGTAGCTCTCTTCTCTGCAGATATAATATTATGCTTGGAAAGCTTTCTTTTCATAAAATATCCATATGTGTTACACAAAAATGTCTTGGTCAAACATGCATGTTTATGCCCAAAGTACACACCCCTTAAGCCGGCCTTATCTCGGAGAAACCGTCATCCTGCAATTTCCAGGTAATTTTCCTGTGGTTTTAGTTTGCCCATGGTTGTCATCTTCTGTTTAAAGCTCAACATGTATGTTTGGTAACTTTGCTACTCACACATTACATTTTGTTTTTTTTTTCTAGATTATAGTGTCCCTTTATGTTATATAATCACAGCTGGGTTAAGGTAGAGTGACACTTGATTGTAATCCCTGTGGCAAGATACTTAGTTCTTATATTTGACTACTTAATCTTCTCCCAGTATGATTTAAATATATGCATGAAAATTGGACTTAACAGGTCGCATAAAATTTTGATTAGGTTGTTGGAGGAAATTTGCATTTTCCCATTTGCCCAGAAATCTGTCATGAACAATTCTTTATAAAAAACAGTATTTTATATTTGCTAAAAACAGTATCTGCCTCTCAGTTCTGTTCAAATTTAGCAGGTAGATTGCTTTGTGCCTTCGTATAGTCATGCACAAATATTTGTTTTTGATGAGCTGTATGCCTAATATAACCCCTTCTCCATTCTCTTTCTCCCCTACTTTTAAGCATACCTAAAATATACAATTCTTGCCTTATCCATCAGTCACCTTTGGCTAATTTTTAGTTTAAGCATACTTCAGTCTCAGATTGCCTTGTCCAGACAAGATGAGTTAAACAGCTGGAACCCCTCACTTCTGAAGCCGCATTATCTATTTTTGTGATAGGTGACCTCATTTCTTAGTACTGAGGCTTGAATATGGAAGGAGATAGGCATCTGTTCCAATCATTTTCATTATATTGAAGCCCACAGAAGTTTGGGGCACCTAAGATGGTTAAAACAGGAAGGGACTCCAATAAGCGATCTGCAATTCTCAACCCCCCCCCCCCCCCCCCCTTAGCAGTTTGGGATGGGCAAAAAAAACAATTACAAACTTCACTCCCAACATTCTCCTCCTACACCTCTTTGGCAAAACTATGAATTTCTCATGGATGCAGTCAGGGTCGATTTCTGTGGTGGTGCAACAAGAGGTTTTTCCACATTGGAGATTTATTAGATGGGAAAGCCATCCTGAGTTGTTAGACACCTAGAAAGAAGAGAAATTTGCCCTCCCGCCAGCGGAAGTTTTAATTTTTTATGCTATAGAAGCTACGGTCCGATGGAAACCCTGTACTATGCTTTGTGGTGCTGCCCTTGAATTCCAAGATTCTGGATTCAAATTTATAATCTCATATATACAGTCACACAAGTTAATCTCCCAAATGAAGTGGAAAGTGCCTTATTTACGCAGCTGGAGGAATCAGTTCCAAGACAGTTGATCAGACTGGTTAAATATATTCTGCTAGCAGCCCGCATCACATCTGCATGCTATTGGAAAGCTTCTAATATTCCTCTTGATTTTACTAAACATAAAATTAATTGGATCAAGATAAATTGACATGTACAGATGTATAGCCCAATGTTATGATTGGCACAAGAACCACAGGAAGGAAAACTCTTGTTGAAATGGTTTCTCTGATTTTGAAAGAAACACAGTGTGCTTCACGTGTATATAATTTATTGCATTCTCAGGCTGGTCTAGCAAAACACAATAAAGAAGGAATTTAGGGGCAGTTTTAAATTTTGCATGCTGATGGTGACATTCATTAGTATTGTTATTTAAGTATATATTTATGTAATTATCTGCATAAATATGGAAATTATATCCCCTATCAATGCATATAGATATTCAATTAAAGAAGAAGGTTCATGCACAAATAATAGCTAGTCATTCAAACAGTTTAATTAAGAAAACAACGTAAGACAAAGTACACAACAATATTGTCAGATATTTAAACACATAGGAACTTCAATCAATGTTACATATATCACATAAACATAAAGTTATTAGTAGTAACCCCTGTAATAATCTAGTAACTAAGTGATACACAATACATCAAATAACATAGAATGCAATTCAAGAATGTGTAATAGCTACCTGTAAGGATGTTGATGGGTACTCCATGAGCCTGATTCCCTAAGAGCTCCCATCACTCCCTTTTTCCCTCCTTGTTATATTCCAGCTCCCCTTTTTATATAGTTAAGTCCTATTAGGTAACATTGGGACTCCTTGATTGGTTAGTGGGTGTGTTCGGTACGCTGACCATCAGTTGGCACACACCCCCACTAGATTGGGATTGGTTAATGTAATTTGATGGACCTCCCAACTAAATTTGATATAAAAATCTCCAGCTGGAATCTCTGTTTAGGGGTCTATAAATGTCCAGCTGGGTCATCACCCCAGTCCATCTGTTCACTTTTCCCTCCATCTCCTGTTTGCTCAGGTGAATAGATTTATGCCCTTTGAAGGCCATATTGGTGGTCTGTTTGTTCTGGGAAAATAGGTCTTGTCTCCTGGCAGCTGTTGTATCACTTGTGTGTTGCTCTGTGAAGTCCTGGGCTTGGAGACCCCCTAGGAAGCCCCTATGGCCAGATCAAGATAACACAGGTTTCATGTTAAAACACAACATTTCTGTACTGTATTGTTTCATGCTAGTTAGATACAGTCTAATTATTAGGACGCACACATACCTAGTCATACATCTATGAATACATCTATATATTTATACATATATATATACCTCTATATACATTTACATATCTATTTACATATTCATAAACAATCTTGAGGTGCAACAGATATAGACAATGGCTAGCAGGTAGAAAAAAAATGAATTGGTAAAAAATACCTTGGGACATAGCAGCAGCCCATACTGCTTTGCTCCAACTAATTCACCTAATTAAAGGATGATCCCTTCCCTACCTCTGATCCCCCAGAGGACTCCGCTTTATTAAAACCCCACCCTTTAGTAATCCCCTCCAACCAAAATCTACTTCTGTAATACATCACTTTCCCCTGAAAAAGCCAATCGGCGAAACACGTCGGGTACTGAGACCTAGCTACTTTTGCATCACTTGATGTTACCTGGATTGATAATTACTTTATTACAATAACACTCTCAATGTAACAGCTAAGCTCTGTCTAGCTTTTGTCTACATTGAATTACCTACCAACAAAACCCCTTCTTCTTTCTGGTTTCATAACTCTGTCTATGACAGGGTCTGAAACTATTTATTTTTTACCTATTCAGTTATCTATCTAGGGGTCATTTCTCTAGAATATTGGATCTCATAGTATGTTTTATATTGCCTTGATTTATTGTGCTTTAAATATTGTAGCACTTCGGTCTTATAGCATAGTAGAAATTTCAGTCATATTCACTTTTTTATTTTAGTAAAAAAAAAAAATTACTGGGATCTTAGGCATTTCCTTCTCTGTAGCCCACTGGAAAGAACTCTATTTACATTTTGTTGCAGACATTCATGAGTAAGAAGCGATATCTCCAAAGTTAGAAAATATCCACTATTAAACATCACCAGAACTGGCTTACCAATTGGAGTATTTTTCTTTACCATTGTGTCTAGTGCTTTTTGTCTCGGACAGTGGTCATTAGGACCAATATAAAGGATAACACTCTCCGGAGTGTCACAAATAACAATAAAAACAAGTCGGACACTCAACCTATGCAAAACTAAAAACAAACAATTTTCATTCAATTTAATTTTGTAATTTTTAAAATCTGTTTTGACTTTTTTTGGTTTGGCTTCTTTTCCTGAGACATTCCAACTTTTTGTTATCTTCCGAGAACTCTGGCACTCTCTTCTATATCTGGTGAATCAATTTTGCAGACAGTCTGTAAACTCTGGTGGCTTGCTTTCAAGATCACACTCCATTATGTTCATTATGTTGGCTTGCCAATTTTCAACTTTAACTTTTGGAACGATCATACATATTTTCGGTATTTAACTTTCACAGATATACACAAATATTTTCTTATGAAACTACTGCATTTGTCCATGTGTACAGGTTCAGCTTATGCTGATGAGGAGCATCAGTGAATAGGATGTTGGCATTTTAGAACATTCGTGTTTTCTAGCCATTTGTTTCTGGATACATATATTTGTTACCTCAGGGTTGCCTTTTTTGTAATACCATACATTTACATTTTACTTCCCCAGAACTATAAATACATAATTTTTATATGTTCTAAGCAGTTTGTTTTCTGAATCCTGTTGGTACATATAATATATGTGAAAAGGTATGTTAATTGGTTATCCTGATAGATGGATAGAAATCTAATTTTATCTGACTGCAAAGCATTTTATATCTATCCCTTAAAGCTACTTCTTGAAAAAAAAAATCCAATATCTTTTGACTTCTTGTCCATGAATATATTGATTGAACAGTAAATGTGAAATTCACCAAACATTTATTGCAGGTGAATTTTCCACATGCAAATGGCAGTGACAGATCTGCTTGCAGTAAATGGTTTATTAATTGTACATTCACTTCTTTTTAAATGTCCTTCTGTTTTCATCAGATTCAAAGTATCCATTTTGATATGTTGTAAACAATTAATTTTATTGTTCACCTTGACTGTATTTTCCTGATGTATTCCATTCCAGGTTTCAGTATATAGAGCTTCTTTGCTGCTTTTGCTCCTCATTTCATATACAACAAGATCAGAAGTCAGGCAATCTAAAATTTAGCTTTGATTTAACAAATGTCAGTGTTGTTTTAAAAAAGCTCTTTTCTCTAGATCGCTTCTTGCTATGCAAGCTATTTTTTTAGGATTTTACTGGGTCCATTATTGCAGAGGGAATAGGCAATGTTTCTTCTGCAATAAAATAACCTCACCTGCCTGACCCTATTTTTTTTAAATACACTCACCTGTGCATTACAGGCGCTGCCATCTTCTTACTTCTCCTCTTCCTAATTTCCAGCCATCTTTATTGACATCTTGACTGTCCCTTTTCTGCAACAAACACCTACCTGATCACAAATTTTTGAAGGGGAACTTTAGTTCCTTCTTAGGGTTCACATTATAAATTACCATAAAAATTGAAAAATGCTACAAAGACTCTGAATCTGCAAAAGTGCCTAAAACAAAAAAAAAACACTTACCTCCAATCCCGCAGGGTGGTCCGATCCATCTGGAGGTCTCTTCTATCGGGTCCTGTGTCGCCCTCGCATCCGTCCACTAGCCAGGGTGCTGCCATCTTCTCTTCTTCTTCGTCACAAGACCCAGGCGCATGTGTGAGATCAGCAAAAAAATTTTCCCCCCACGTAAAGGCACCTTCTGCGCATGCTTGAGATGCTCCTGCTCATTTTTTTTTTTTTTTTTTTAGTGTTGCACTTAAAAAAATAAAAAATAAATAAACATGATTTTTACTTAACATAAAAGGGTTGTCTACCCTTTTATGTAAAGTAAAAAGGCTCAATTTAGGTACGCTTTAAGTACTTTAAAAGGATATTCCTGTATGTGTAAACACTTTTATATCTGTTGATAAAATTAAGTAATTTTCCAGTAATCCCTTATTTTTAATATTATTGTGTAATATGTGTCAAGATGTTATTGGTTCACTGCCAGCCTGTGGAAAGAATCCCTGTAAAACTGGGAAGATGCTGGAAGATACAGACCATAAAACGCTGGTGTTATATTGTGATAAATGAGTTCTGAATACAGTGCCATTTCTGTTTGTTCCAGTCAGCTGTTATTGCCTTACACCAGTGTGGTGCATTGAATTATCTGCAGGTTTAGCTATAATGGGGTGCTTTAGGTGTTTCTGCTTTGTGTATTCTGTTTTCTCCTAATCAGTAGAGATTCTTCCAGCAATTAGCAGAAAGGTACACTTCCAATACCCACACTTGGCTGTATTGTAAGTGCAGTGTTCCAGTGCAAGATCATGGCTTGCTGCTTCCATACCCAACACTTTCAGTTTAAAATGGCCAAGTAAATTTCTGATGGATCAAAAAAAGGTATTTATTGTCTTGAAGCTCTTTTTTTATCTTTAGCAAAAATATCTCAAATAGAAAAGCATGTCCCTTGCCAGCAGGTGCAGAGTAGAACCCTTCTTCTTTGTGGGAAGCATGGTTCTTTTTAAAGGGGCTTGAATCCATTGTCAAACCTATAGCTCTACGATCAGCAAAGCACATTCCCCTAGCCGATTAATAAAACTCTCTACACTCTTAGCAGAGAGTGTTAGACCTCTCCAGAGATACTCTATGAAGTTGAGGTTTCACCTATTTGCAGCAATTACTCTGTTCGCTTTTGCAACATTAGATAATATGAGCTAAGGATCTTTGACTTTACAGAACTAACCTCACTGATTCTACAAACTGGTTTATCATTTTTAGAAAGTGCTAATAAAATTGTAAGCTCCACTGGTTAGAAATCTCAAATACATATAGTACAGATAACTGCTAACTGATCACTATTATTAACCTTAATTGTTGGGATGTTTAGAAAACAATTCCATTATAGACTTACTTGTTCGAAATTCCATGTACATAGCAGGTTATAAAAGATTGGTACAGGACACAACATGGTGAAACACAGACCATAAGAATGCTTGTGAAATCTCTAGCATGTGTTGTAACAGAGGAAAGAGATTTGAATAAATAAGTTTGTTTTTCTTCAAATGTTAAGTGCTCCTAAAAGTTCAGGATAAAGACAGCTTTAATGTTTTTCAGGTTTAGTGGTTTTTGCAAGATTCCAGACAATATATGGAAGTGTAAATGTATTTGGCAAATGTGGACATAAACATAAACAATTGTGCACAGCTCCTTACAATATAAAATACGATGTGCTAGACCAGGGGTCGGCAAACTTTTTGGACTACTAGGCCATTTCAGGAGGTCAAGAAGGCACACTAGGCCAGAAGAAACAAGGTGTCCAAGGAAAGTTTTTTTCCAGCCGTAACTGCAAGCGAGCAGCCTCAGTCTTCCGCTCATCTGCGGTGTAGTCTCTGTACGTGTGTGCGTGCTTGGCATCCCCCTTGAGATTTGACCGCTTGAAAGTGCTGTTGGGGCCCTTGCACACTAATCACAGGGCTTTGTTGCCATGTTGGACGAAGAATAATTTGTCGGTTCATTTGGGGTTAAAGACACAACGTTCAAGTTCAACTTTGAAGGTCTGGTAGCTGCACCTTGCTTCTGCTGTTTAGGCATAGTAATTGGGGTCACTGTACGGGAACTCAATGATATTGATATCCTGGGATATCAGGATATCCTGGGAACTCGTGATAACATACCAATTCAATTAGGCCAGACCCAACAATAAATAAGTAGGGGGCGTTAGGCCGGACTGGGATACTGGCTAGGCTGTTTCCGGCCTAAAGGCCGGAGTTTGCCTACCTCTGTACTAGACAATGCAGTTTGGATAATTGATATTTACTAGCTGTAAAAAAGCACAATATTGACTGGAAAGTACATCATTCACTCAGTGGTACTGCATTGGCAAATTTGAGATTCTAGTTGGGTCTTCCTATCTGTATCTAATGTGGGATCTACACACATGGTAACTTCCCTATTATCTTGGTAGTTCCAAATCTGTATATTCTGTAATAAAAATTGCAACCACAGGTTGTATGGTTACGGTGGTGCTTTCCCCTCTAGTGCTGCCTGCAGATTAAGATGTGTGGCCAATGGCTATGCTTTGGCAGTAGGAAGTGAAGGGCTACTCTATATCCATGCAGGCTCTGGTTGAGGTTTTTGATATAAAACGCTGTACAATTTGAGGCTCCCAGTGAATTTAGTGAAAAAGCTGTGTTGACGACAATATTTGGCCATGCATGTAATTTAACATCTCTAAAGAAGCCACACATTCACTTTAACACTATGCACCTTACTGGATGATATATCTTCAGGAAATGTTACTAGTTTCCTGTATCAGGGAGCCTGGCATGTTTGGGAAATCATGCTGGGTTTTGTTTAATTATATTCCTGTCAGATTATTTCCTTAATGAGCGAGCGAATTAAAGCGCAGACCTTGCCAACATGCAGCAAAACCTGCTCTAACTCTTTCATCTACATAGCCAAATAATGTTGTGCGTCTGCCAGGGTTTCCCAATTAAATCCTCTCTAAAGATTGCTAGCAGAATTCTGTTTTTGCTTGGCCCAGGGTCTTTTCTGTTCTGCTTTCTTTTGTAACAAAGAATTGTTCTATACAGAGCACTTTGTACCTTCAGTCATAGAGCAATGATATTTGTATTGGCAGCCAACTAGGTTGCACATTGCTGTTTATCTTTGAAAGGACGTGACATAATGTTTTCATGTCTGTTTTATTGACTTCTTTTTTAGTAAATGATGATATGAGATGCAGCGTATTTGCTAGCAGACATGCAGATGAATGCCGAGACATAGGAGCCTTTTATGGATCCTTAGTACCATCATCCAATGATAGTCTAAAACCCTACCACATCAAACAACTTGGCATCAAAATACTCTTTAGGATGTACTGAACTACATTTAGCTATGTTTGCTTGGCAATACTAAAATCAAACACACTACTGGACCCTTTGTTCTTCTGGATTCTTTAGTCTTGCAGTGGCTTTAAAGCTTTGGGTGGAATGTGGCAGATGAGGTCACATTGACTCATTTTTGTTAGTAAGTGTCCGTAAGTGTTCTTTTTCTGCATTTGAAATGCACCTCAAACACAGGTCATCAAAATTTCATTGGCTTTCACTGAGCAGTGCACATGGCTTTCGGAGGCATCAATTGGCCTGCTTTGCGTTGAGCTGCATTCCTTTTAAAACAGCATGTCCTATTGAGGTGCATTGGAGCTGCAGAAAAAGAAAGTCAAATGCAGCTTTATCTTGTCAAACTAAGTGTTTTAATAGCTATTGAAGCACAAATGTGTGCTCCTAAATGGCAAACACTGATGTATTTATTATTTTAAAACTATGCCCGTGTACAGTTACCCGGGATGTGATTTATGCTTTCTATTCATGGAGTATCATAGTGGCATGGTGGCTCAGTGGCTAGCACTTTTTGCCTTTGCAGCACAAGGGTACCAGGTTTGAATTTTAGCCAAGATAGTATCTGCAAAGAATTTTGTTTATTCTTCCCTTGTTTTCATTCATCTCTTTCCTTCAACAAAAACATGCAGAAAGGTCATTTGGTTTTTCTCCAAAAAACTGGCTTGGAGTGTATTAATGACACAGGACAGTGGAAGGGACATGAGAATGTGAGCGCCTGTGAGGATACGTCCGCACCATATAAGGAAGATAAAATAATATTAATACACTATTAAGCCTAAAGGACACTCCTAAATATTCTGTTTTTGCCAAATGAAGAGGGTAACAGTAAAGGAGTACAATAAGGTTGTAAGGGAATATTAACATGCTTTTAGAAAATTATAAGTAGTTAACATGGCACAGGATGAGTTTACTTATCTAGGACCACTCTTTCCTTGTGACCTTGCTGCAAAAATAATTTGATTTAATGGAACTGTTGGAAGCTATATCACTGCATACACAGGAAAATATTTTCATTTCAAATATCAAACATTTCACATTACACAAACATTTGACAATACATATACGTTGCAGTTATAATAGTACCCATAAGTGAGCAATTCCCGATTTTTAAATACATATGTATATTTCCTCCCATATCTATTGATTTTAAAGCACATGTTAATAAGCATAGAATGTTTCCTGCGTAAGAAAACAGACACTAGATGGAATGAGAATTTTCAAGTTGTGTTTCTTTTCACAGATTGACATTTTAAAATCAGCACTGGATTCTGTCATTTTGAGTAAGACAGAAAAAGTACAATCTGAAAATGATGAAGTTTTAGAAGATGCTTCAATGTTCCCTGAGGACTCGGAGAAAACTGAAGAGGAGATGCTTCCGGAATATCTTACTAGATTTCAGGTAAAATAAAATTGACTAGAGGAGTCTTTATTATGTAAATAAATAGTTTTCATTTACAGGCTGCTGACATTTTCTTTTTTCCGCCTAACTGCTTCTGCAACTGCACAAAACACATCAGAATTATATTCAAATCATCTTTAGCAGGAAATTGCTCTGAAGGAATCTTCTAGTCAAGGTCACGTGCCTGACATTTTATTGTCTACTGGGATCCTTCCCACCCCCATTCTTTCTAGCAATTCACAAACCTATTAGCTAAACTAGTATGTCACTGCCGATACATCACCCATCTTTAAAAGCTGTCTTATGTTGGCGCAAATCAATGCTTCCCATCAGAAAATTCTTAGAGCTTCTCTGTATTAAATAATGACAGCAGTGAAGCTCTGCATATTCCAAATGACACTGCTCATATAAAGGTGCAACCCAGATGGGCAGCATCCTACTCAATAATGCCGAAGTTTTGTAATGTTCTACCACAATAAAAATGACAGTTTTAGGGTTCAAGTTGTATTTGTATGCAGCAGAGTGGAGAAAGCATACTCGTAAGTAATAATAATACCCTGCAAAATTGCTATAAATAGTCTAATAAAAAAGTTGAACTAGGCTTTGCTTTAATCTTTCTAATATTTGGTGAACAATTGGCTGGTGAATGGTAGGTGAAGAAAATTGGATGCCCAGCAAAGGTCTGTATAAAAAGGTAAAAGAAATACTATGGAAAATGATGGACAGAAGACATAAACCAGACATTAGGCATGCATCTATAGTAGAAGAAAAGTCATTGTGCAAGCTTTGGCAGATGCTAACAAGGTCAAGAGATAATGTTGTCAAGTATACTTTGGCAGACAGTAGATGTCATAGAGAAAGCATGGGACTGCTGGAGATCTGGACCACTGCGTTTAAACCTTTGTTTCACATGAAGTGGGGAAAAAATCATATACTGTAATACAGTGATTAATAAAAATATTCAGTTGGGTGTTAAGTATTCCGCTTGTTCCATGCCTCAGCCAGCCATTACATATAATCCAAAAATCGCTGCCATTCTCTTGATTACCATATTGATTACAGTGGTGGGTAATAGTGTGTTACTGCAATTTAAGGTCAAATATATAAATAAATGCAGATCCACACAACCTGCTGTTTTATATGTTTTTTGACAATGGCATTCCTGATTGTTGTGTGAGTTTTAACAGCAGAAAAATACAAAGTGAGGCTTGTCAGGGTTTCAGATTTCCTCTGACAATACATTTCTTTCTACTGCTAAGCTGTTTGTTCGGTGGCCCAGTCAGTAAGAATAACATCGAAGCAATAGGTTTGTGGTCCATGCCTCTGCTGTCTAGTCAAAAGACAATTGTTTGTGGCTTCATTAAAAAATACTTCACTAGCTGCCGTTGCTATCTCTGTGTACTTCGGTAGACATGTGAACAAGATACCAGGCATAGATCAGTAGCACAATAGCAGTCAGGTGGATTGATCTTTTACGACACATTACACACAAAAGCTTATTTTATTTTTTGTATATGCTAATGAATTTACATCAAGCTCACTTGAATGCTTTTTCATTCTCAGCTCATGTTTGGTCATCTTGATTGATCAGCCCTTGAATGACCTTTACACACAAGATTTAATTCATTCTAGCACCAAAGCATCCGTTTGTCATCATAATGATTATTCATTGTCCAGGTTTATAACAAGCATACTTGGTAATTAGAATAGAGTGCACTATTGGCTTACACAAGAGCATCTTCCTAAAAGCACAATGGACCTGGGATGATTTTTTTAAAAATCACTTGCATTTAGCTGGAAAATGTTTTCAATCCTGAACCAGGTCAAAGCAGATCATAGTGAGGATTGCTGAAAGTTGAGGATCTTTCCAGGCCTGGGCACAATGTTAAAGAGCACATCTGTTGTCTCATTGACCTTTTCAAAAATTTGTTCAGTGGTCTGCTATGACACAGATAAGGGTTTCAAAATTTTCCACTTAATAGCAAACAGTTTTTAAAAACGTTAAAAAAAAAAATAAAAAATCACCTTGGTTCTTCCATAATGGTACATCTTCTCCATTCTCAATGTAATTTAGTAAACTGGGCCTTATTTGTCCATTTAAAATGAATACAGGCTTGACCAGTTCTTGTGTTTCACTGACCAGTTTGTTTTTTCCTATGCATTAGCCATATTTAAATGTTGTGGGAGAAATTTGCTTTTTATTTTATTTGTTTATAAGTGAGTTAAATGCTCGTGTAATGTTTAGCCCTACTTTCTGCTGTGTTAACTTGTTCTCCTATCTTTCCATTAGGAATTGCACAGAAAGCTTGAATCTCTTGGTAAAATTGAGACTGCTGACCTACTCAACCTGACCACCCCTTTGGTTCAGGAGAAGCTGCCTGAATGTGAGAAGTCCGACATTGAAAACTATGAGGCACAACTAAAGGAATGGCAGAATGATGAGATGGAAATGATAACAAGAGAGAACAAATTAAAGGAGAAGATCAGAAAGGAGTATGAGGCCAAACAGGCAGCACTGTCCACTGCCCAATAAACCGTTCTTGGCTGACATGTGTCTGATTCCATTTTCACAATGAACCATTTCCCATATTGGCTGCCATTGTACTCTGTCATTACCCTAACTTTGGTTTCATTTTTCAGCAGTTTTAATGGCCACTAAGGTGTACCACAAATCTGAGGCAAGGTTTGGCTCTTTCAGGTTCATCCTAAAGCTAATAAATGTCTATATTACAGATGTCATTGGACAAATGTTTTTAACAGGTTGAATTCTCAGTTACAGTAGACAGTTACATGGACTTTAGAGGTCATTAAAGCCAGAGTCCTGGTAGGCCCAAAGGAAAAAAAAAAGCTTGTTTTTTTTTTTTTTTTTACTGAAAGTTACTGTTAAAATTGATTACAATCGCCAAGCATGTCTTAGTTTTTGTACAACTATTCTCTGCTTGTGTATTATATGATAATAAATGCCTGTTATGATTTTGGATTTTGTTTGTGTTCATTTGTTATGAACTTATTGTTGAGCATTAGGCAGATTTCTAGTAAGCAATATCATTGTGCATCATTTTGCATAATAATAATAAAAACAATAATGCATTACAGAGCAATGTGCTAGGTGCACCGTAGCAACTTGAAATTGTGTGCTAGCTTAATCGTGCTAGCGAACCTGAAGTGTGTCTGTGTATGTGTGTATATATGTGTGTGTGTGTGTGTGTGTGTGTGTGTGTGTGTGTGTGTGTGTGTATATATATATATATATATATATATATATATATATAATATATATAAAAAGACTTGCAGCAACAGACATACTTGCTATAAGATAGTAAGTTATCTTTTGTGATGATTTCCAGTGACAAGAAAAGAGCACTGTACACACAATCCCTTTGCAAATTACAAAAGTCGTCTATGGTCAGTTATCCAAAACGGCAGACCACTAAACAACGTTTGAGGACCTCTGTGAGCACACTAGATTTTTGCTCAAGATGATCAGGAATTTCCGGAAACAATTATCAAACGTGTAGCTTTTCACACTGTTGTCTCTGGTAGTCTGAGATTTTGAGTGGAATTTTAAGCTAGTCTTCTGTTCACTGTTATCTTTGACCATTCCTATTCATTCTGTAAATCCTGGTTCTTTGCACTTCTTGCTGCTTCTTAAATATGCAATCCTCTGGAAGGCATGAGGATGAAGAGTTGAAAGCCAGGCTGGTAATTGTTTTTTCTTTGGACATTTTAACATGCAATGGCAGTTTTGTATCCTGGTAAATACAGTACAAAACAATTTGTATTTTGGAAGGAAGGCGGGGGGGGGGGGACCCTGGGACCACTCCTAACACTTCATATACCAAGTAGACTACCACTGGCCTAAAAGTCATGTATCACAAGAGTATAAAACCTCTGTGATTTAAGCAGATCTAGTGAGGAATCCATTCCATTTTTGAAAGCATGCAGCTATTTTTAGCAAAAATTGTACTGAAATTAGCTGAACACGAGCTGCTGACTCATTCTAGGTCAGTAATTTGGAAGATAATAAGCTAGAGCATCAGAACGAGATCAGAAATGGTAGTTTACATATGCACAGTGATCGGTTTGCTTTAATGGGTGGGGTATGGTTCTTTAGGAAGCTGAGCTTGTCTGTCAATTGTTTCCATGTTTATGTTCTTTGGCAAAATGTAACCTCTTCAGCATGTTTTTTTATTAACTTTGGGGGCTTCTTGCCAATAGTAACAGTACTCGCAGGTAACTTCTATCTGTCTATCTAACCATCTATGATCTTCTTGGTGATGATCATTGCCATTTTGGCTATTCTATTTAAATGGTAGCTTTCAGGTTTTGGTTTCCATTTTAGATAATTTTAGCTGATAAGCCTATCATTTTCTGCACTTCTTTGTGTTTCCCCCTCTCAAATCAACTTTTTTTAATCAAAGTATGCTGTTCTTCTGAACATTGTCTGGAACTACCCATTTTCAAGGACAAATGCTCTAAATTAATGTATAAGGTGCTGCCTTCCTGTTTTTTCACTAAATGAATGACCTCACTTATTGAACTGCACACTGCTATTTTAAATGACATATTACTGCTTTTGTTTCTTTTTCCGTAAAGCAATAACACAAATTTGATACAATTTTTCTCATGTTTTGATTAGGAATAGAATATGCAATGTTCCCAATGCATTTGCATATATCGAAATAAAAGCTATTATAAGGATTTTTAGCTTCATTTATTTTTTGTAAACACACTGCTTTTATTCTGAATTCAACTGTATGTTAAGGAACATGAAGGACACAGATTGTCAAATGGCATTGTGAAGTGGCTAACCTCTATCAGTGGGCAAGATGGGAATGTACAGTATCTGTCAGCAACTTTGGTGATAAACGGATACAGAGTTTGATCCATGATCTGTTGGTTTTGTGGTTTTTCTTTGAGTTTTTTTTTTAGCAGTCTCTAATCTTTTGCAACCCAAGTAACAATCTGCTGGGACGTGGAGCTTTCTTGACACAGGGTTAATCACCAATTACTGGGTGGTCATTATATTTATCAGTAACAAAAAATCAAAAATGTGATGTACAAATATGAGGAGTTTACACATAGGTGTAGGTATCGTTGGGTTACAGCACAGGGTTTAACCTAAATTTGCACCTTGAATAGCCACAAAACCTGGCTGAGCTGTAATCCTCAGTAACCACTATTGAAGTCAATATGTAACAAACCTGAGCAACCAGTATATATAGAGTCTGGTTTACTATCAAGATTAGAATTGTTACCTAACTGATTGTCAAATATACACTTTTGTCAATAATGCTCCTAAAAGTCTGCATGACTGCATAATTGAAGTGAATACACAATTTCAGCCTACAAAGTTACAAGCAGCTGGAATTGCATGCAAATCTTTTCAAGTTTGATCATCACTTCTCAGACTTCAAACCCTTCATACTGATGATTTAAACCAATAAGTCAAACTAGTAAATAATAAAGAGGATCTGAAAGCAAATGAAGCAGGTTAGGCTTGCATCTTACAGATTGAGTGAGATCTGGCCATCCTGGTGTGTGGCAGGTTTTCTATCAATTATCTCTAAATGTCCAGCTGATTAACTTGCCCCCCAAAATGGGTCAAATAATCTACATTTATATTATGTATGGACTTTAAATGTAGACAGGATATCTGCTTGTTCCTTTAAATTTCAAAAACAATACCAAGCTTATTTTTGTTTTAAGACCTCTAAATTATATTTTGTATTTTTTATTCCTGGATCTTTCTGTATGTTTGTTTAATGTATCCAAAACTGGAGAATTCAACAGGATTATTCTTCTTACTACACAATATTTATATAGCACTGACATATCAGGCAGCACTTTACAAAGTGCATAGTAATGTCATGTTTGCTAGAATGCACCATTGGATGGGAATGCCCAAACTCCCATAAAGAAAATCTGCAATTGTGGCAGGGGAAGTGTAATTTATCAAATATCCAGCACATAGAAGCTGCCTGAGCCTACATGGCTCAACTTATAAATATTACTTTTGAGTGGATTGACGCATATTAAAATTGTATTGTCCTTGTGACCATGATCTGGTCTGTAATCAGTTTGCAGCAGGTGCTTAATGCTTTACATGCTTATGTGAAAAGAAAATGATGTGAAAATAGTAGTTTGAGTGTACAAAGAATTACCATGTCTAGCAGTCTAAATACATTTATCTGCTGCATTAAATTAAAGAAAAATGTTTATAAACCAGTAGAAATATTCATTTTGGAACTAAGTTTAGCATCTTCTAGTTTCTGCAAAATGCCTGCTAAAAATACAACCTCTTAACAGATTAGAAATAAGCATTTATAGATAAATGTGTTCTGGCCACCAAATGGTTTCATAAAGATGTAGATGAAGTGTTTGTGTCTTTTACTGAGTTTGCATGGCCAGTGAAAATATAGCTTTTACAAGATATATGTTAAAAGTGTCACAAACCTAGGCAATTCAAACAAGAAAATGATGCAAAAATAAGTTACCTTAAAGTGGACCTATACTGAGAGATGATGCGTGCGTCCATTAAAAAACTTATAGTAAAGGAAACAAATAACCTGGACCTGAAATTAGCTGAACACCGGAGCTGCTACTCATTTTGGGTCAGTGGTGTAGAAGGTAATAAAGACAGAGGATCAGGACACCCAGGGAAAGCTCTATTTTTTAGATCCAGGTCAAAAATGGCATATTAATGGCACTACATAAACTCTCATACATCTCAGTACAGTTGATTGGCAGCTGAAATCCTACGCAAATATTAACCCATCTGGTTGATGACCCAATGGTCATTTACCAAATGACTGCATTGTGAAAATTTAATAGTACTATCAACCTACAATGGAGACAACTATTTTGTGCACCTAGAAAGTGTTCATTCCCGCTGGAAACTGACATTATGTGATCATGAAGAACAAAAATTGGCTGCCCTCACTGCATGTTGACATCTACTACCTTTAAAACGTATTGGACCACTTGTGTAGAAACTAATAAGAAAGCCCAGCACATGTGTTGGGTACGGAAAGGAATTAAATAGTTCTTTTATTAAAGTCATTGAATACAGTTGGCATTGGATTGGCTAGTGTGGGCAACGACTTTACTAGCCTTCCTACAGTTTTTAGAAGTGAGGCATAATGTGTTACCTACAATTTTTGTGCTATTTTTCCAATATATTATTCTGTTCATTGGAAGAAAATTATATCCTGGACCAACACATCTTGGTAAAATATGAGCTTTGCACTGCACCTTCCATCTCTCAGGACTTTCTATTGCTTACCGTAAAAAATTTGCCCATCACAATACAGGACCAATGGAAGACTAAAAATGTGTTTTTCACTATATGTGTATAGCTAGACTTTTTGTCATAGGTTAAAATGTACATACACATAAATAACACAAAAAACAACAACAGGTAAATACTACTACATTTGAATTTTATTGTGGAACCAAGTTTGTTTCCTATACATCAAATATCCTCAGTGGAAGTGGGGTATTGCACACAAATATCATAAAAGCACTACATATTACTTCACTGTAAACTAATGTTCTACATTAGATATGAACTGGTAGAGTAGAAGTGATGTGGGAATATAAGACAATACCATACACAGCTGCAGACTGACACAAACACCATTCAGAACGAGAGAGGAGTGTAAGGACCTTCCCAGCCAGCCACAAGTTTCTGTCAGACATTTGGGAGTTAGACAGCGGCATGCATACGTATTGAAGCATAGTTCAGTGCTGCCATTGTTTCTTGGTTAGTGCAGCGCAGTCTTGGGGGGAATGTTACTTGCAGCTCCAAAGCATCCAAAGCCTAGAAGCTAGGGTAGTGCAGAGAAGCTCGAGAAAATCCTTTTTTAGAGTTTTTTTTTTTTTTATTCCAAAACCCCAACACCTGTCAATCATCACTTATCCCACTTGTAAATTGCACATGTATAGAGTCTATTTTAGGGTTTATTTATTTGGCTGCAAAAATTTGGTGTGTGTTGGTTTCACCAAGTCCTCAGTTTTCCTCAGTTTTATAGATAAATCCAATGTGTAACAGCTCTGATCTCCGATTTGTTGTAGAAGAGTGGAAATATTGGCTTTCAAATACATTAGGTTAATGTCTACATATTTTACAAATTAAATATAAAAGAGTTGGTTGCATTCCTAAGAAGTCCCAGTACTGAAAAAAGCATAAAACACGTCAAGAATACCAATGGATCTTCAATATAGACATCACACAATAGGTATCAATGTGCTCTGAAGCTGAAAACAGTACAAAATCAGTGCAAAACATAGTCTATATAGCAGCTAATCTAGTTTATTGTTCATCTTTGATCTAGCGCAGACCTGAGCAAAGGAAATAATGAAACCATTTTAGGTTCCATTTAAAAAGAAAATGGCGGAAACATAAGTGTCTGTGTTGCTTTGAAATGAGCAGTTAATTTCACAATATTTACACCATTTTGACTTAACTTAGGCAGTTATCTTTTGATAGAATATCCAAAAACAAACCAACGGGTAATTAGGTTACTTGATAGAATGTGATGAACTTTTCGAGAATAGCCATCTTTGCATTTGGCAGCTGGGAAACCACCACTACTGTCCCGATTTATTCCATTCCTAAGCAGCTCAAAAAGACCATTTACATACTAATCACGGCTCATTCTCAGAGTTGTAAAAAAAAAAACAAGCAGAATCATAGTCTAGACTTTGTTCTGATTTTACTTCAAAGCACACTAGTACATGCAACCCAATGGTCATTTACCAAATGACTGCAATGTGGAAATTTAATGGGACTTTCAACCTACAATGGAGACAACTATTTTGTGTACCTAGCCAGTGTTCATTCCTGCTGGAAACTGCCAAAATTACGTGGTCATGAAGAAGAACAAACAAAAAATGTCTGCCCTCACTGTGTGTTGACATATACACTTAAAACGTATTGGGCCACTTGTGCAAAAACTTAGGAGAAAGCCCAGCACATGTGTTGGGTACAGAAAGGAATAAAATAGTTCTTTTATTACAGCTGTCCAATACAGCTGGCATTGGATTGGCTACTGTGGGCAACAACTTTACCAGCCTTCCTGCAGTTTTTAGAAGTGAGGCATATTGTGTTCCCTACAATTATTTTGCTACTTTTTCAATATATTCACCTGTTCATTGTAGGAAATTATACCCTGGATACAATTTACATTACTAGTTGTTGGCTCTTCTATAACACCCTATAAATTGTAGGAAGCACAGTGTTATATACATACCCTGGACAAAACACCCCAGGATGTGTTGCCCATAGCAGCCAAGCAGGCACTTCCTTTAAATTATAAGGCTTGCACGGTATTGGTCACAATGGGCAATAACCATGGTGGCCTTTCTTCCAAGTTTTATACATGAGACTCACTGTCTGCATTTCCAATCTTCCCACCCATTTATCAAAAGGAAGAACTGATCCCTGATACAATTTATATTAATATCATCTTTTTTAGTTCTTCTGTATCCCCAGCACAATATCGAAGAATACAATCAACTCTCTTCACTTGGAATGCAGTCTATACATTGTACTCTTTGTCCTGAAATCACTAAGTATTCCTATCAAACAAGTTCATTTTGATGGTTTTTAGAAATAAAGCTATGCTATGACCCCTAATATTTGTTTGAAACGAATACAGTCAATATTTACATTGATTCGCATTTTATTAAAACCTATCTGTGTTATCATTGTTTTTCCACCAGTTGTAGGCAACTTCTAAATCCTGGCTTTTAGTTGTGTTTCTGTAATAACTGAATGAATCTTCCCTTTATTATGCCCAGCTTGGGAAGTGCTGTATGTGTTCAATATAAGACAAATTTGGTGAGAACACGGTCACCATGGATCAGTAACTGATGTCATGCATTTTTAGATTACAAAAGTTTTATTAACTTTGTGAGGTGCATAAAAGTTGTTTAACTTGGCAGGTATACAAGTATACTTCATATAACAGATTTCACAGGATTAGAAATTACCGATCCGTCAAAGCTGTTAGTTGGCAAACAGTGAAAATGACTTTCACTGCCTAGTATAGAAAAGACATTGATCTTTTTATTAAGGCTCGGCAAAGTGCCATGCAGTAACCTTTAGTAACCAGTAAGAATTTGCTTTGTTGTGGTCAGATTGTAGGTTATAGATTCCTAATCATTAAGCATAGTCACTGCACTCATAACTACCTTATTAATTAATGCATGCATCACACTGATCGGTATATATCTAACTATTCAGAGAGACTATTTGAAATTTATTAGATTTAAAAGTATCAAGGTAAATGGCAATTTTAGGGGAAGACCATAAAATATTTTCAATGATTTCGTATTCACCCCTCTACTTCCTTTAGCATACATACATTTGGGAATTAGGTATGGGCACACCTATGTGGTACCAGAACACATTGCGTTCTAGTTCCTACTGTTTCTATCGCAAACCGCTTTTGTAATAAGCACAAGTATTTATTAGAAAAGAATATAACTAGTGCAAAGAAAACTGAAGGCAAACATCTCAAAGGGCATAACCACTGGTTTTTAGCTCTCTGTAACATATGCTAATGCTATACAGTTGTATGGTCCTTTGTTAGGATCATACTACTGTACTTTTTTTTTTTGATGGATCTCTTGCGTTAACTGATAGAACAAGCGCCTGTGGCTATGAAGGCAGTGCCAGATAAGCTAGGCAAACTGAATACTGGCAGCAAAAAGGCTATTGTCAATAATGGCATATTGTTGTGTAATTTTACACCAACAGCAGATTAATAAATATCATTGTCTTTAAAAAGAATTACATTTGTTTGTCCTAATTCACAGCATTAAGTGGACTTTGCAAGTCCAAAATCAGTACCAAAACAGTGCAAATAATACCATATTAAATAAATATACAACAAAGTAAAAGTAATAAAACAGTGGAATAGCAAATTTACATCTTACATACATCACATAGGGCAGTGCAGTTTACTTATTTAAAAACAATTTGTATTTCAAATAAAATGTTTAGATTTTTCTGTTCTTACAGTTACCAACAGCGATCTATGGATGGGAATGAGGAAAAGGATAACTCTGTGTAGTGTACATCTGTATGGTAAGGGTTGGTGTGTTTAAGGTGTGCTGCATTTCCAATGTCAAAGAGCAAGCTAGTTCTGGCACCATCTAGCTTTGTGTCCCCATCTTCCCACCTTGTCCTGCAGACTAAGGCTGCATACACACGTGCAATAATTGTCGTTGGAAAGGATCGTTTACGATCCTTTCCAATGACAAACGACTGCATGATGCATGAACGAGCGCTGTACTTACAGCATCGTTCTGCTCCATTGAGAAAGGAGGGGGAGAATGACAGAGCGGCACCCTGCTGCGCACTCTCCCCCTTGTCTTCCATTAGGATCGCTCCTCGTCCGTGAATCCACCAAGACAGTCATTTGGACGACGGGCGCTGTACACACGCCAGATTCTTGTCCGATATCAGCCCTGAGCCGATTATCAGATGAGAACTATTGCAAATGTGTACATCTCAGCGGAGACAGAAGCTTGTGATACCGGAAGTATACCCAAAGGCAAAACACGATAACACCACAGAATGTTATCTACATATGTTCTTCCTTCTAGCTCAATCAATCCCTTTTAAGATGCAACTGTCATTTTTCTACAATGTAGTCTGCCATTTTGTGAATGTAACCAAATTTAATAAAAACTTTTATTTCTCTAGGAATAAAAGTCTTACTAAAGCAAGTCCATTATGCAGTGGAGATAATTTAATTCTGGATCCGATGATTTGAAATACATGAGTAAATCACGTAAACACTCTGCCATCCATAGGTCTATAAATTAACTTCATTAGTAGGGATACTGGAAAAAAATCTAAACACCTCCAAATACTAATCCTGCTCAACCCAACTCTTTAAAGAAGCAACATTCACTTATCATTGAGCAACAATTTAAAGAGAAACCAACCTTTGCTTTTAAATCAAAAACCCAAACCACTTTGTATCCTGCATACAGTAAAAGGGATCTGTACAGCTATTAGTAATTATTTAATAAAATAAAGAATATGACAAAGGAATGGCAATCCATATCCTATAAAATAAAAATGCAACTTTGACTTGCGACTTTCAACTTGCCTGGCAAACCAATCATCAGCCACTCATTGCACATCAATGCAGCTTTGGTGAAATGATATCCTTTCTGTTGTATCCCATCAGCTTAGCTCTTGAATGCCCCACAAGCATGCACACACCTCTGCAGTTACCCTTGCATACTGCTGTCAATTGTACACTTGCCATCTTACATTTAAAAATAAGTGCATTAAGTGTATTTGTACATTCAATTCACTTTCTAAGGCAAATTGTCAAACCGAATGTACACCCCGACGCTTTGGTATTTTGCTTTCTGTGTACCAACCGTGAGTTGTAAAGTAAGGAGATCTGTCTGAATGAATTTAGCAGAAAAATGCTTTAGACACAATGTTTTTTTGGCCATGTGTTATTCAGTCGTTTTTACTAGCATGACGTAATCTACAGCAGGCAAAATATTTGAATAATGCAATCTATTATATATGTAAAAGTGACGGGGCTGAGGTTTGCTACATTTTGCCAAATATATTTCAACAGTAAATTTTTCCCTTACTTTATAATTAAATTGAAGAAGAAAGACTCAGACCCTGTTATTCTCGTCATGGATTGTAATAACCAATGCAATCCTTGGTGAAGGTCACAAGTTGTCAACCTTGTGAGGTTGTTGTTTGCAGTGTATCTGCAAAGTGTGTGTGCGTTCATGTATATATATATATATATGTATATATATATATATATATATATATATATATATATNTATATATATATATATATATATATATATATATATATATATATATATATATATATATATTCATAAACATCACATGCTGTAGAAAGTTAACCAGTTACCCTAGTAAAGTGATGCCACAAAAATGTCCCATTGCAAAGGTCCTTCTTCTCTCTCATTGTCTTTCATTCAAGAGGAAAGTTCCTGTTGTGGACTAAGGTGAACTGATGTGTACAAGAGCAAGTCTTACAAACTTGTATAGTAAACCTGGATAGTTGAGCTTGCAGTGACGTGAATGTTGTAGTTTGCCATGAGATGATAAATATGTATTTATATATATATATAACTGAATTCTGTGTTGGCAAGACACAGGGTAGCATTGGGCAATATATAGCTCTGCAGTTATTTGTAATCTCTAGGTGACATTTCCATTAATCAGCTGTGTTAAGGTGCGGCAGTGAGTAGCGGTCTCCTCACAGTTCAATTTTGCATGCTGGGAAGGATTCATCTTGCATAACAACAGTGCTGCTGCTGGCCAGCACCATTATATTGAGGTCCTGCTGTTTCTCATGTGTCTCCTGGTACCATTCTCGCATGACTTCTGAATCATGAGTGGGAATTAACGTAACCTGAAAAATTAAAAAATCAATAATTAATAAGTAATACACAATGGTACCTAACAGACGAATTTCCTTCACTTTTACTAAGTGTGAATTTCTGGCTTACAATTTCTGACTTACAATTGGAATTTCCATAATTTTAGAATTAAAGGAACCCTTTATTTAGGTAGGAGTACATTCACCAAACTCTTCTCCTGCAGCAAGGGCAATACAGCCATTTATTTACCTCATTATGAGTGAAGGCACCTAGAATAGCCAAGTAGTCTGGTGTGATTACACTATCTGTATATATATTGTCGGTCAGCAAAAAAATGTTTTGCTGACTCCTTGCCTGGATGGGCAGATAAGGATGGAGACAAGGTAGGACATAGGGAAGTGCCACTGCACGAAGGCTTCAGACCCACCTCAGCCAACAACACACAACAGCCCACTGTTGGCTACGTCCACTACTGTGGGCATATGCTCCCATCACTTCCTGTACTGAAGCCACAAGTGGAAAAAAATCAAATTTCTCCAAAACAAGGGATAACAGGACACCAGAACAGGTGTCCATCATTGAAAGACATTCTTCTCTTTTGTACACAGGACAACCGGAAAATTCACTACTTGTCCCAGTGAATGGTCACCAGGGCAAATAGAAGGGTGAACAATAAAAACCTGAAACACTCTAACTAATTGATATTTAATTGTATCTACAAAATAAATAAAAAAGTTCCCATTGACCAATGACCATCAATATATTACATGGTAATAAAAATACAAAACAAGACTAGAAAAGTAGGACATTATACATATTTACCTGCATATTACTTCCCCACTGAGTTTTGCCTTCTAATAGAGCGTCCAGTACTTCCCGGCTAGGTTCCCCAGCTGCTGCATCATTTCCACTCACAACATAGTACGAGGATCGTACCCGCTTGAAAAACTCTACATCAACATTCTTGCTGCTGCTGTGATTGGGTACATAGACCAGATCTAGGTATACTGGTGGGCCTGCAGGCACAGCTGCAGTCTTTGATGACTTTGCAGATGCACCTCCTACAAAATAAATGAAAAAGTGATTATTATTTTGCACATTTGTAATCTCTTATTCAGCAGTGATCTGAACCTGCAATTTGAAAATGCCAAATCCAATTTGTGATGGAATCATTTGCAGAGACAGCACTCCTACCACTAGCATACTATTGGTTATGACTGCCAGCTCCCTCTCTGATGTAGATTCAGGTACGTATCTGCTCAGCAGACTTTTGCTCTGTCTTTAAGTCACTGTGTATACTTGTTAGACTGGCAGGGGAGCCATTTCTCTGTAAGAGCTTAGGTAAAAGAATGGATGTGCAAACATTTATTATGTATTAGACATTGCTGTGGTTTTGGCAATTTACTGTGGATTTTACTCAGCACTCATGCATTCCTTTTTAGGAAGCTTACAAACAGAGTTTTAGCTCAAAGGCAAAACAAGAACTCTGTATGCATTCTTTAGATTGTCTTTACAAAAGCAATGCAAAATGATGGAATAAAACAATGTTTCTCAGGCAGGAACCTTGGAGTTTCTGCAGCAGTTTTTAGGGGTTCCTTGAGCAATCAGCAGTTTGTGTCTCTCAGGTCAGTTATTACTGACACCAATGATCTTTTTGACTATATTTAGGGATGACATTGTTTCCACTGGCCAGCAATGTAAGAGGCATTTTCCCACTGACAACCATGCTAATATATTGTGGGCTGTGAATATAGTAACTATAGAAGGGGTTCCCTGAAGACCTGAAAGGTATTTCAAGGGTTCCCCATGTATAAAAGGTCAAGAAAGGCTGGAATTAAGTGTTAGTATACATTTTTATTATACATTAAACAGAAAGTTGGAAAATACTGCATATCAGTTGTTGCAATATCTGTGTTAAAGTTATCTTACATAGGACTTTACCATACATATGACTTTCCATCTATATATTCGTCTTTTTCTAACAGCCTTGCTTAAAAAGTCTTTATATTGTCTTTTAAAGGCTTTCTAGGAATAATAGTGTAATAGATTAATTCACCTCCTCCAATATATACTGTTCTGCATACCCTGATACGTTTATGTGTGTAAGTTTATGTGTGATAAGTATACGTCACCACATACTCACATGAGGGGTGGGTACAGAGAGTTCATGTCTTGTTAGCTAGGAAACCCCTATTAAATCTGTAACCAATAAAAAGTACCTATAAAATGGCAAAATCTTGTTCTAAATTGGTTCTTCCTTCAAACTTCATTTAGGGAAGAGAAGAATTATAGTGGTGGTTGCCCTGTGTTTGATGTAGAAGGTATTGCCTCAGACTCTGGGACTGCAAGTGAATACTATGCTAGTTAAACAGTTTAGGAGTTAAAGAAGGAACACAAGAACCTTTAGTTTTAAAGGTTTTGTGGCTGCTGCACTCCAGTGGAAGCAATGTAAGCCCCTGGATGTTCCACCCAGCAGCTGCAAACCAGGAAAACTGCAGAAGTCCTGGAATAGTTTGAGTAATCCATGTTTTCTTGCCTTCCACATTCTTTTACGTTTCTAACAATAAGTTGAAATTTATTCAAAAACTGGCCCTGCATTAAATACTTAGATGCAAGCTATTTCTAGGAGAGTGTCCAACTTGTCAGCTCAATTTGTCAGGTGGAAGATCTAAAACATTTAGGAAAAGTAGCAACAACTACTACTAAGCTGACGCTCCACACCTCAGTTACCCCTGGGATACAGAACAACTGGATGTAAAGGTTGCAAGGAGTCATCTCACAATTTCCTAGAGGCAAAACAGATGAGCAATTACAATATTTTTTCCTCCTTGCTTAATACCTTTGAAGATGGGATATCAGCCACTAATGAAATACATCAGTTACCAAGAGCCTAATTTCAATGGCTAGATGTCCAGGGGTGGTAAAGGTGGTTAAGATATGTGTTTTCTAGGTTTTAAAATGTTAAAAAAACATAGTTTTCTTGCGCAAGAATTAGAGGGGTATAGGAAAAGGAAACAATTTGTGTTTTTTAATTGCCTTTTAAACCTTTTAAGAGGCATTTTGAATGCATTCTCATTCTAGTCTTTAGAAACAGTTGACCATCCTACAATCTATTCAACATTGCATGTAGGTCTCAGCACTATACAAAAACAGCAATGCAACTACACCGCCTGCTAAATACCTGCAAAAAAAGAAACTTCATATGCTCTGATTCATTTCACTAATAATGTTGGAACTTGGCAGTTCTTTTATATTGTCTACATGGGGAAATGTTATGAAATTACTTTACCCACCTCTCTCAACAAGTTTTTATTCTCAATAAGTCAGCAGAGTTCTAAGAAGAAGCATTATAGTACAATCACTATGTAACATAGCCAAGCAGAAAGTAGATGCACCTATGCACATATATGGTATAGCTACAAACTATTCATAAACATTTAGCAAATTACAAAAGCACATTGATAACATTATTTACACCTTGATAGGAGCAAATGCTTCCATACTTTACCAAAGTAAATATTTAGGCTACACTTAAAATACAATCCTTCCATTTAGACATTTAGTTATTCTTTTAGATGTGAATGCTTACCACTGATTTCGGAGAGCAGATGATAACCTAGTCATATTGCATAGACACCTAAATGAATGCTGGGGGATGTTTCCTTTAATAACAATGTGTGTGCAGAAAACTTTTACATTTTAAAATTCTGAAATGGAAAGACCAAAGTCAATCCTTCTTTTGTCTTATCTTAGGTGAAAGGCAGTTTCTGAAAATTTACTTTACATAAGTTTACCTAATATTGTCCAAACAAAAAATGCAGACTAAATAAAACACTCACATAAAACTGTATAAATAAGTTCAAATTCAATTTCCAAATTCATTAAACTTCTTTTTTTTGCATAGGGAATGTTTGCTTATCTTACATCAATTAAAAGATTACACATAATTGTTTTATGAACATAAGAAATAAAAATATAAATGAAAATGTAATTTGCAAGGTCACTTTTCTGTCCTGTCTTATAACATCAAGTCTGAAAATGGAAGAGGTTGACTCTAGATAATACGTAATGTACAATTAAAGTAATGGTACCTGTGGTTCCAGTTTTAGATGATTTTGTTGTATTTATATTTGTAGCATTCTTGGTTTCTTTATCTTTTTCTTCTACCTTTGAAGATTTCAGATCTTGATTTGGGGAAACCTTTGGTCCTTTTTCTATGGAATCCTTCTTTTTGGGGGCAGCAGTCCTTGCACTCTTCTCCATGGTTTCTTTGATAGGCCCAGGTTTTGGTGAAGCAGCTGCAGCTTTTGATTTGCTATCACTTTTTCTAGCTGGAGAAGAAGATTTTGTCTTACTTCCAACTTTCTTGGTTTTTCCTTTTTCCTTGATGTCCTTTTTCAAAGGTTTGCCTAAGCTCTGATCTACAGGAAGAGTTTCTGGATCCATCATTGAGACATCTGGGTGCCTTGGGGATGGGCTTGGATCCTGCATGGGAATAGGAGGAGGATCCATGTGTTTATAAGTTACAGTTTTATCAGTAGGGATTGTCTCAGACTCGTCTTCTGAATCTATGTTGGCATCTGCTGTTATAGAAGGACATTCTTCTGTCTCAGGTGGGACATCAGAGTCTGTCTGGGATGGGGCTGATTCACTTACAGATGTTGGGGGTGTTTCATCACACTGGCGGATTCTCTGTTTTCCTCCAGAAGGGGGTTGCCCTCCTCCAAATTGAGTTAAAGGCTTTTCTTGTTCTTGTTCCTCACCTGCAAACCATTCTAAGGGATTTGGGTTAATGAAAGAAGGTGAAAGTTCTGTTTTTGGGTGTTTATATTCACAGGCAGACACAAGACAAAGGTCAACCTCTTGACGGTGTTCATCAAAAGGGGATTTGTCTGAGGCAGAAAATCGGTCATTTGTTTCAGTGGAATAGCCATAAGCATCACAAATACTGTCCCTGCCATCAAGTTCTGCTGCATAAGCAAAAGGGTTTGTATTATGGAGAACCGTGGGTTCTTTTACCACTGAACTTAAAGCTCCTGCTTGAAAGTTTGATGGTTTATCAGTCTCAGGTGCCAATGATAGATCTGCTGAGCTAAGACCACTCAAATGTACTTTCTGCGTGGCATCTGTTAAGTCTAGGGACTGTGGTAATAAAGATGGTGTTAGAGTTACTGGAGAAACATCTGCTCCAGGGGAGAACTTATCATTCGTAAAATATTCTTGTTCAAGAATTGGTGGGGAATACAAGGGCATATCAGAATTCTGAATCACATCTTTTAAAGAATCTTCTTCTTTTAAAGGAGAAGAAGCTTGTGAGTGTGCAGAGGAAGTTGAGGGAGAACCCTCCACATGGGTTTTACCAGCCGGTGGATGACTGTTGTCTACAGCATAAAACTCATTGTCCATTGAAACCTTATTTCCAAAATAAGTGTCATGAGGGTCAGGGGGGCTATAGTCAACTTCAGTAGGTCCATTTTCTGATATGTGAAGCATGCTGGAGGCAACAGCAGGATGCTCTGGTGATTGTCTGCTAAAATCCATAGCAAAGGATTGCTCTGGTGATTCCTGGCTAAACTCCATAGTTGACTGTTCTGGAGATCTCTGCTCTTGCAATGATGCTGAGGATTTACCTGTTCTAGGTGAGAAATCTGGGGGAGAGATTGACATTGGACGGGGACATTCCTCTCGAGATGGTGATATTTCAGTTTCTTGAAATGTGGTGGGAGTCTGAACAACTGAAACTGATAGGGAGTCATCTACTTCAGTGGAATGAGGTGATCCAACTTCAGCGTGAAGTGAGGGAGATACATCATCAGTTGTAGGTTCCGGGAATGAACTAGTAGCAACAGAAGCTGTTGAGACTGAGGCAACACCTTCAATGTGGGAATAGGTGTCCTCTGCAGCAACTTCATCCACAGGCGTGGCAGACTTATCAGATGCAGTGCCCTCAGAAATAGACATTTTTGTGTCTTCTTTAAATGAGATGAATGGATTGGTGTTGATCTGAGTGGGAGAAAATTTTCCACCATCCTCTACATTGGATGCTCCAAACTTGTCATTATAACCATTTGCTTCTACACCAAATGTTTTGCTAGAGAAAAGCTCACTCTTTTCAGCATGTTCTTGAGAAATGGCATCAGATAGCATTTCTGATACTGGACTTATCTGAGAAGAGGAATGCTCATCAACAGTGCTACCATGTCCAGATGATGATTTAGTATTTGTTGATAAAAATCTGTCATAGGTTGTCTCTGATCCTATTAATGGTGGGCTGCGCAGTGGAGATAACACTTTCTCTATTGGGGATTCTGAATCTGGCACTGGCTCATCCATGGGACTTATTCTAGGGCTTTCACTCTTTTCTTTGGTATCAGAAAATTCAAATACAACAGGAACAGATGTCTTTTCCAATGTTTCTGTGGGTAGGCTTGAAGCTTTCTCATCTGTTGGTGACTGATAGTAAGGTGTGTGCCCGGCACTTCCAGCAGCAGATTGAGAAGGAGAAGCTACTTCAAGAGTTTTATCATCTGGGGAAGGACACTGTTCAGGTATTTCTTGTTCATGGTCCTGTAATGGAGTTAGGACACCAAGATCTGATGTTTTTATTTCATTAGGAGTAAGATCAAAATTAACACTTCTTTCACTTAAAGGTGTTTTAGATATTGGTGAAGGAAGAGCAGGGCTTTTACTTGGACTTAATCTTTCTTCCAGCTCATAATCATCCTGAATTTCAAGATTTGTGGAACCTTTCACATCAATGGGTCCATAAGTATATGCATCCCTTAGTGCCGACATAGAAAATTTGTCTTCCTCCAAAGAGGATGGTGGTGAGATGGTAGAAGCTGACGCATTGTATTCTTTGCCATCAGTAGCATCTGTCTTGGACACATCGGATAACCCATTCAAACCTTCTGGCAGTGGAGACACTCGAGTTCTGTCATACTCCTGAGAATACAGGCTGGCCTCATATTTAGTTATATTGACATACTCTTGAGAAGGAGAATCACTTTCTTCATTGTTTGTCTCATCACTCATTACATCTCTGGGTGTTGACATGTCATCCATTGGTGTTGGTTCACTAGATATTTCAATGGTTGAATGAGTAAATCCAGAGGTAGCAGTGAATTCCTCTGGCTGATCTTCACGATTTTCTTCATCAGATGCGGTTGCTTCACTTTCAGAGCCACCAGGTAAGGTTTCATCGTGAATTGAAGCCCCAGGTTCAACAGCTGGGGACTGAGGCTCAGAAGTCTTGGATGGTGTTGAAGAAAGAAGGTACTTATCTTCAGTATCAATCACCAGTTCTCTGTCTTTTACAGCTGTTGGATAATGGTCTTCAACTTCCAGCTTTTCTGTTTCTTCATCATCCTTTGCATCGTCTGTTTTGTCTTCCTCCACCTCTTCCTCTGTTTCGTCAGCTTCAATCTTTTCAGCACTTTCATCAATGTCTTCTTCAACTTGTTCCTCTGCCGCCTCAGAGTCAATAATGTCTTCATGTTTTCCCTTTAAATGGTCAGCTACATCAGTTTCAGCTTCTTCTTCAGTTTCATCAGTTTCAGCAAACTCACTAGTATGATGTTCTATCAGTGAGGCTCTATCTTCAATATCTTCCACCTGTTCTTCTACTTCCTCTGTCTCAGCTTTTTCTTCATAATCACCAGCTTCTGAGGATTCCTCTAAACCAGTTCCTTCATCTTCAAATTTGTCAATTTCTGTTCTGTGTTTTTCTATTACTTCTAGTTCTTCTGGAGTCTGCTCACATTCACCTTCCATTGTAGTTATTCCTTCATCTGGTGAATCTGCAGGTTGTTCACTACTTGTGTTTTCATTTTTGATAATGTAGGATTCAGTCTGTACTATGACAGGTTCATCAGTGGGTGAAAGAGCCTGAAGGTGGCATTTTAGCTCTTCATTTAAAATGACTTCTTCATTTTGTAGCTCTTCGAAATCTTTTGTTAAATCTTCAGGAGATGACATGAGAGATCTTTCTGCCACCATATCATTTATATTTCCAGCTGGTGCAGCTGATGCAGCAACGGAAGCTGCTGCTGCAGCTGCTACAGCTGCTACAGCTGCACTAGCAGCAGATGCTCCTGCAGCTGCCAAGGGTTTCTTCTCAGCCACCTTTTTAATTACTTTAGTTTTCTCCTTTGACTTGGCTTGAGATGCTGATTCTTTACTGATGGATTCATCTTTCTTTTGGGTCTTTGCCTTAACAGGAGGCTTTTTAGCATCAGATGGAGTTGCTGCTGCTTTCTTTGTCTCTTTAGCAGGCTTTTTAACCTCTTTTTTGGCTTCCTTTACTTCCTTTTTTTCTTTATCTTCTTTCTTTACTTCTTTTTTTACTTCTTTCTGAGGTGTTTCTTTTTTCAGGTCCTTTTTAATGTCATGTTTCTCTTCCTTCTTGATATCTTTTTTTACCTCCTTTTTGGGTTTTTCTTCTTTAACCTCTTTTTTCATTTTTTCTTCTTTAACTTCCTTCTTAGGTTTGTCTTCTTTAATTTCCTTTTTTTGTTTAACTGGTACCTTTTCTTCTTTCTTTGCATCCTTCTTTATTTTTTCCTTATCTACTTCCTTTTTTACTACTTTCTCCTTTGCAGCTTTTGGTTCTGTTTTCTGTTTTTCTGCTACTTCTGGCTTAATTGTTGATTCCTCTTTGTGCACAACACTTTTCTCTGAAGAGGGTTTTGTCTCAGTTTTGTGAGCTTTTTTCACTAAAACTTTTTCCTTGCTCTCTACTTTTTCTGATTGATCAGGTTGGCTTTTGAGTACTTCAGCTGGCTCCTCTTTAGATTCTTTTTTACTTGGTTTACTGGATGTTGATTTTGTGGACATTTTTAAGCTTTCTTTGCTTTCTGCTCTCTGCTTCATCTTTGCCTGCTTTACTGCTGGGCTTGATACCTGGTCACTAAGATCTTTTTGTGTTATCACAGGCTGTTTCAGAAAATCAAGATGTTTGAGCTTTTCAAGGCCTTCAAGTATCTGGTATTGGGTTGTATTTCCTGGAAACAGAACTCTAACTATTTTCTCTGATGGATTTGATGGATGCCATACGATAAGTGAAGAAATGGATGTTAAGTAATTAACTGGAATCTCAACTTCTTGACCATTAGGAAGCACTAGGCCAGCTTTCTCTTTATTGCTACCTGTCCACTGCTGCATAAAATACTGAGTTTCTTTACTACCCTTTACTGGGTTCAGCACATACATCTCAAGTTTTCCTACACCCATTTTCTGGAATAAAATAATGGGTTCAATTGTGTTTCCTACATTTCTGAATAGAGGTTCCGGCCTCATGGAAAGTTTATTTAGATACTGAAGAGTGGAGCAAGCTTCCTCTATGCTTCTTCTAACCTTAAGTTTAGGTTCTGGGTTTTTTAGATTGTCTGGTACATTGAGGAACACAACTCCAAGATCTGGAGAGATTAGGTTTTTCATCCAGTCGCTGTTTGTTGTTGACCCTTGAGACTGTTCCTCTTCCAGTTCAGCCATCTTTCTTTGAAGCATACTGTTAATTCCTGGCAGGTTGTCATCTCCAATATGTGTAAGCAATATAGAATCCACTCTATCTAAATGTCTAATGAGTTTCCAGAAGCAAGACTTTCTTTCAGATCCACCATTAACAAGCATATTAAATCCGTTTACTGCAAACAATGCAGAATCTCCCCTTCCTCCGGGAAATATGTAACAGCATGGCTTTGAGAGCTTCAGGAAGCCTCCAGATGTGGGTGGTTCTAAGATATCAAAAGGTGATGGTATTTCTACTGACTCTGAAAGGTATTCTGTGAATTCAGAGAGCCCTTCCATTTCAGGCAAGACTGATGAGGAATTAAGTTTGATGTTTATGAAGTCTTGAAGGTTATGTCGATCCAAATTGGAATCTTTCCAGTGCCCTTCTTCAGGGCAGTAGAGTGTAAGGCTTGCCTTGTTTGCAGGATGTGTATTGCTCAATAGTTCACCAATCTGTTTTTTGAAGAAAATATATTGGAAATGTTAGTTACAATTACAAGTCAGTTTTTGCCATTAGGCTATGTGCCTCAGTACTAAGAAAGTAAAAATGACCATAGACCTTGGATGGGGAAAGTGAGACAAACAAGTAATTGCTATAAAACTCCTTTGAGTGCCTTTCATTAGTATACCAATTCATGGTTGAAGAATGGAGCAGCTGGAACATATTAGCTTGGAAGATTTGGTACACAAGAGCCATGTTCTTTTACAATAGTGCACATAATCAAATGTAAAGAACTTATTTAGACTTCATAAGTAAGGAGCAAGGAGCAAATAAAAACAAAGTAACCCACAAATGAACAGAACTGAAATTACTGCTGCCAGATAAGATTTGATTTTTTATTGGTTACTTAGTTGCACATTCTCTTTGCCCTTCCTCATAGAATAAGAACTTATTGCAGAAAAAGTGTAGGTCATGCTATTGATTTACTTGAGGTTCACAATAAATCTATAGCAAAGGATAATGTTTCCATTAACTAGACATATAAATGCAGTTGCATCACCCATCAGATAATCTGTCATACCTACCTCTTGATCTGTTAAAATCTCAATGAAATTTTGGAATGAGAAAGATCCAGACTGAAGGATAAGTTCGCCTGTGTTTTCAAAGCACTGTCCAGTTAACACTAAAAGTTTGTGTCTTGCAGCATCTGTGATCATCAATCGCACCTGCATAAAAAAGAAAATGTTTTTGTGTTCTTTATTATGACACCAGCCTAGAATATTGGCATTGAAATAAGATGGAAACATTTGTAAACAGAGGTTTACTTCAAGTCAAACAAAAATGGTTTGTCGACTTTCCTTGTGTCTGGTTGTCTTACTCTCACCAGGTCCTACACTCACTATAATGACCAATTTAGAGCTCTGGCATTAATATTTGAAGGAGAAATCAAGATAACTCTAGAAGCCTAAATAAACAGCAAATTGTGGTTCTTTGGGAATTTTGAAAATAGAGAAAGAAAAGAATAGGGATTTTAAAAGTACCACTACATTTTTGGAGGAATTTTTGGGCATATTGCTCAGAAGTTACTTGTTTGTGGTTTAAATTATATATTTGGAATTGACCAGACTTCTGACAAAAAAATAAAAATGTAATTTTTTTTAAATAATAAGTTTAAGGAATATTCTTGCTGAATCAATATCCCGGAATTCCTAAATAAAAAATTCAGCTTATTCCTCCCCCTAATTACACTGCTAAAACAGCTCAAACATATATATTTAATGGTGTATTTTATTTTGTAGTTTCCTAAGAATGCAGGAATGTATGTAAGAACCCTAATTAGATGCATTTCTGAACCAGAGGGATTACAATAACCTGTAGGCAAACATTGCTCTCTAGTTAGTTATGTCACGATAATAATGCAAGGTTCCATATAAAATGTACACAGCTATAAACGACATAGAGTATCTAGAATTATTGTTTGTACACCTAGGGATAGTGGGGGTCTGGGGGCCCCTGACATTTATAAATATTATCTCGCAGCCCATCTCCGACACTTACAATTATGGACCTCTCCGTACCCCCCAAGTGTCTGTGTTGAACTGGAACAAAAATGGCTGGCCCCCATACACCCCAATGTTCTGCTTTGGAGCTCTTCCTTCACTTTGTCGGATCCAGACTTAATGCCTCCTATGATTTTCATGAGAAACATATGGAGGGCTTGTAAAACTAAATATGGTCTCATATCCCCGGCCTCGAGACTAACCTCCATAATACTCACTCCACAAATCCCTGATAGTCTATCGGACTTCATGTCCGGTCCATGGAGGGCTAGAGGCCTTTATCAAATTAGGCATGTCCTGCACCCGACAGAAAGAAGGCTGCTCTCCTTTGCCGAATTGGGGGGAAAAGTAGACATGCCTCGTACCTCCTTTTATGCCTATCTACAGATACGGCATTACATTCTATCTCTTCAGCCCACAGCCACTTTTCAGGCCCTTACTGCTTTTGAAAGGCTTTGTATGGAGGGTCCTCATATTAAAGGAGCAGTCTCCTCTATTTATCGCATCTTACATGCTTCCACACAGGGAACTACTCATAAATTTAATTACATGATTAAATGGGAGGAGGTCCTGGGACGCTCTATGTCCCCTGATGAATGGCTTGAGATCTGGGATGCGGCACACAGAAGTTCAATTTGCACATTGTACAAAGAGAACTTGTATAAAATAATCCTCAGATGGTACCACACACCAACGTTGCTTCACCGCCTTTTCCCTAATGTAGATCCTGTCTGTTGGAGATGCGGCACTCACCGAGGAACTATAGAACATATATTTTGGTTCTGTCCCATTATTCAACAATATTGGTCACGTGTTAATGCTTTAATGTCAGAAGTGATTCAACAACCTATAACGTTGTCCCTTCTCACCCATCTATTGGGTCAACCATGCCTTACCCTTCCTAGGATTTCTCTCAAATTAGTCTCCCACATGCTTGTTGCAGCGCGTACGCTGATTCCCTCCAGATGGAAGACAGTTTCGTCTCCCTCCATGGAGAACCTATATGCGAGAATCCAAGAGATCCGCCTTATGGAGTACCTCACGGCACTCCTCAGAGACACAGTGGCCAAGTTTGAGATGGTTTGGGAGGCTTGGGACCACTATTATGCTGGCTTACCCATTTGACCGCTCCCCCACCTGGTCTCTATCCTATTGAACAATGTTTTAGGTCCTATATCTTCTTATACTCACCTGATATTCTAGGAAGCTTTGTGATATGCTCTGTTTGAGAACTGGTTGTTACTGTGTTTGAAACTAAAAAAACAATGTTGCCTTCCCCCTTTGTGTTATTCTCCCCTTTTTCTTTTCTGTACCCTGTTGAAAACCTCTCAATAAAAATACAATTTAAAAAAAAAAATGTACACAGCTTTTCTGAAACCCAATATGAATGTGTAGAAAGAGAATTTTGTGTACATGGTATAAACCTGCTTCTTTGCTGCTAACAACTTGGTGAGTCTTCTCACCAAATAAATCTATAATCTACATAAGAAAACTGTTCAAAAATTATAAAAATACAAATTTTTAAAGTAATGCCTAATGTAGGTTAATATAAGAAAAAGGTAATAGCATCGGCTAAAGAAAAATTGTTGCTTTCTAGCATAATACAATACTGGCTATGGCGTGGTTAGGTTGTTATGTAATATTCTTATTAGGATTGTTACATAACATGTTCATTACTTATAAACAATTATAACAAGATTGTTTCCTGAAACAATAAATTGACTTGGAGTGTAAACACAATCGTGTCAGATCATATTGAAATTGTCCTAATAGTAGAGGGCCGTTTTGATGGTTTGTAAACTTGTGTCAAGAGAGTGAGCCTGATTTATTAAAGCTCTCTAGGGCTGGAGAGGATGCACTTTCATCAGTGAAGCTGGGTGTCCCAGCAAACCTGTAATGGAAGTCATTTACTAGCAAATGTTTTCAATCCTGGAGCAGGATTGCTGGATCACCCAGCTTCACTGATGAACGTGTATCTTCTCCAGCCTTGGAAAGCTTTATTAAATCAGGCCTATTGTGTTTAGATGGACATCAGTTTTTAACAGTTTTTAATCTAAGATCAGAATTCATTGACAGCTGATTTGTAGATGAAAAGATGTTTCCATAGATTTGCATGGGAATACAGACTTGCTAGTAGATAGCCTGTTCACTTAGGTCCTAAAGGTGCAGCAAGACTTCTTTATAAAAATACTTCTTTCTGCTTGCTATATGAATTATCCTAAAGCAGTTATACTATTTTGAGGACCTTTAGGTCTAACATATTAAAGTTTTTTGTTCGGGATAGAGTGGTAAATGATTAGACCATCTGCCAAGTGTGTATCAGTGTCTGTGCTAGGAAGATTAACCTTGTGTGCATTACAGATCTCATTGCTCATTGTTTCTGTTTGAAAGAGGAGTAAAGAAGTCTTCCATCTGTTCTAAAGGGCACCAAAATGAGAATTCTCTTTACTTTGGAAAGATTTTCACTCATTTTCAGTTGTGTCTCCAAGATAGGATCCAAAGAGAATTCTCACCAGACCCAGGGGGCAAAAAATATCCTGACTGGGGTTCACCTCTTTTCTTTCCAAATGAAGAAAAAATATTTTGGCTATACAAAACACATTTAGGCAGGGCTGACTTAGAGAAAGTGGCTTCTTAGTTAGATGGATTGGAAGTTGGAATATGGTATTTCAGGTTACATTATTGAGGGAAGTCAGAATGTACAATACTAAAAAGGCAATAATAGGAAATATTGGAAATCAGGTCCTGGACCTGACCTAAATAGAAAGTAAAGTTCTAAATATATAATAACCAATTTCTGGGATTCTTCTTTAAATATTAATTAGCCATTTATGTAAAACAAATAACTTACTTCTGTACTGACAGCTTCATCTGAAGGATTAATTAAAACTACAGTTTCTAAGACATCTCTTCTGTGGTGAAGAATTTTTTGACCTGTCAAGAAGAAATAAGAAAGAATAATTATACAATTTAAAATTTGGTCTAATAATGTTAGTAAAAATACACGTTACAGATTTTGTACTTCCAATAAATAGATAATATTACATTAGTAACAAGATATAAAGGGCTGCTAATAGAGGAGGACATGGGGTACTTCTGAACCGGGCCCCAATCAAAAGAATATGACTTTTGCAATGCTGTGGGAAGGGTCTTTACGTAGTATGGGACCCAGAAATTTCTGATAACAGTCCTGAAGCTGGAACCTGGAAGTCCCATTATTAGGCTTTCCAAATATTCAATGATAAATAACAAACAACGCACAACATGCAAAACTTACAACAACAATTGTTTCTAATAGACAGTAGTAAATTAAGTAAAGTGTGGCCTAAATAGTCAAAAAATGTATTTTCTAAATGAAAATCCTAGCCTGTATGTGGCATATGAGGAAAGGAGATGGAGAATCTTGATAATATGTTCAGTTTCGTTTTGTTGCCAAGTTCCCTTTTTTTAAAGCGCTCTCCCTTTCCACAAAATTCCACACCTCCATTATATCTCAAAGAATGTCTGATCAGGCAAGGGTAAGCACACACATCTCCATAGCAGGTGGCACAATAGGTACATTGCCTACAATCTCATCACAAGAAGCTGACCTTGCAATTTTTCTACAAAAGTTGACAAGTATGGTTCTTGACTTGGCCATAAAATCTTTAGTTTTTTAAGGTTTATGTTTCCATCTGTGACCCAATTGGTGAAAATGATATTTTCAGTACATATTGCATATCCTTGGTGGATATTATTGACAAACTCCTTATCTCATTCAGCTCAAGATTTTCACATCCTAATTTCCAGGCCCTTATTATTAATAAACAGTATTTATTTAGCACCAACATATGCAATGCTGTACATTAAATATGCCCTTCCTTCCGGAATCAGCCAGAGCTCATTTTAGGAAGTCTAACTCTCTTTAGTGCCCCTTTTTTTACCATTATGAAGAAATGTAGCAATAGGATGAAATTCTTTATGCAGTGTAATTATATCACCTTCAACAGGAGCCCCATGTACAACAGAAATTGTACAGCAGAAAGGGTCTGCTGCTTAAATTGTTAAACCTAATAAAATATTGTTAAACCTGGGTGATCCAGCAAACCTTGAATGGATTTGGTCAAGGATTGAAAACATTTGACAAATATTAGGAAATTGTTTTATAAAATCTATTCTACTGAATCACCCAGGCTCTCCCATGATAGTATCTTCTTCAGTCTAGAAGAACTTTAATAAATAAGACCCAATGTTCCAACCCTTCCATAAAAGAGCCTACCCACCAAAAAAGACAAGAAGCAGGGGAGATCGCCCTAACAGCCCATATTCTAATATTATTTTAATTTAGGCAAATCAGTTTTATATATTGCAAATGGATATTTTATTTTTTGGATATTCAAAGTCAGCTCTGGGTCCCTTTTTCATTACATTATCACAACACTCTTTCCTTTTTGTTAGCAGACAATTCAAAAAAAGTGTTGCCACCTTAAAAAATAGGCTGTGCACAATGCCTTAAATGCAATAGTTCATCCACATCTCCGTCCCACCGCTTGTGGTTTTGCCCAAATATTACTGATTTTTAGAAACAGATACTTACCTGGGTGAGCAACGTATCAGGTCATTAAATAACTTGCAATCCCTCATTTCTTTTGTTCAGTTGTTGGGAAGAATCTATCTCTTGTACAATAACCAATGCTGCAAGAGTCTGGATAGGCATATGCCTTCTGCCAGCTAGACATGCTATTATGAATGCCTGGATTCAACCCCAGGCACCGACAATAGAACAAGTAATTTCTTCATTAAAATCATCCTATATAGGGTGATGGAATATATATGATGGAAGCCCAGATACACAAGGGGATGACTTTACGTCTAGATTTTTGCAACAATGGTACAAATTTGTGACTCATGCCTTTGCTGACCCAGAAAGAACTACGATTATAGATTGCTTTAAATATTCCTCCTGATATATTCTAAATGTATCAAGCTAAATGTATTATATATATATTCTAAATGTATCAAGTATATTCTAAATGTATTATTTGCCAGTTAAGGTTTGTTGTGTATGGTGGTATCAGTACGACCGTATCAGTACGACCAGTACTACACTAATAATCGGTGCTCCTCTATACCTCAATATATTTACACTGTGTTTTGTTTTGGACCAGATTCCTTGTTCAATATTATGCTGTGGCCAATAATATATATATATTATGTTTCAATGGTTTCAATGGTTTTTGATACTGTAGCGTATGTGAGTGTGCTCCTTTATTCCCCCCCCCCCCCCCTTTCTTTTTCTGTTTCTACCCCCCCCCCCCACACACACACACACTTACACTATTTCTATTTTTATACATAGTCCCTTATACATACATATATATACATATATACCCTGCTATTATTTTAGTAATTTGTCTGTTTTAAGTTTTATGTCAAATAATTTAATAAAAAAAAGTTTAAAACAAATAGGCTGTGTGTTAAAAATAATTTCTTTTTGCATTGTGCAGAACTTTTTTTTTACAAAACCACAAAGTATTGAACTTTTTATTAATTTATTTATTTGCTAATCTCTAGTTTATTTTCAAATCAGATGATGGGGTCATCTGGAGTTTTTTTTATGTACTAAGCATTATAAATAGGAGCCACTTCTCATGACAGCTTATACAAGCTAGGAGTACAACAGTTTTCATACTGATGGAGCTGCTATGGGGTATGCAGCCAAAAGAATCTCCGCATCATCAACAGTTTACAAAAACTCTACTGTGAAAGTAAGCAAATGTCCGCCCACCTCTGTCTTCAATTGTGCTTGTTAGCTATAATAGACCCATACTTTTAATTTTTAGGACTGCAAATCAGACAGCTTAGAGAACCTGACAGTGTTTATCAAATCTTTGATATACATAGCATCAATTGTACTACTGCACAATATTGGGCCCCTCTGCATAGAAGGAGATCCACATCTATTATGTCTATAAAATGTAAAATATAAAATGACAAATATACAATTTTATATATAAATGTAAAATTCTTTTTATAAGCACAATCCCCATTCACACCTCTTAACAATAAACTACATGAACCTATTACTGTCAGTTCATTTTTGGGTTCACCACTCCCATGAAAGTTACATTGACTTGCACAGAAATCCGTAACAGCCATCTAATATTCTTTACATTCTTGACATGAAAAAATAATGAAAATAATACATTTTCCAGTCATTTAGCATAAAACTTAAGCCTTGTGTATGCTGTTTTCTGAAAGCAGACATTGGAATCTTGTATTAATGTTAATACCAGGAAATTAAAAACAAATGAGCAAAATGCAATTGATTCAATTTTTAAATGTTAGTTCCGGTGTAGATTAGTTTAGCTAATCACTTTCAACTATTTCTGCTTCCACTTCCATCCTGATTTCTCTGTGTTATAAATGCAGTATGGTAAACGTTAAAGTGATACTAAACCCAAAAAAAAAAACACACTTACCTTTAATCCCGCAGATCCGTCTATCTATCTGTCTGGGAGGTTTCCTCAATTGGAGTCCACGTTGTCTCGGTATCCGTCTTTGGCTGGGCTCCCACATCTTCTTCTCTCTTCTTCCTGCGTCACCTAAATTCACACTGCGCCAGCGCAAGATCCGTTGACCTAGATTGGAAAAAAAGATTGTCGATCTCACTGTGCATGCGTGAGATCAGCAGTTTTTTGTCTGAGACTGGGCAGCAAGGAGCCTCCCGGGATGCGTGACATAGGTATCCCGGGAGGCTTTGCGCTTCCATTCTGTCTTAATCGCAGCCCTTAAAAAAAAATTAATAAATAAACAACATTTTTACTTTAAATAAAGGGGTTGTCTACCCTTTTATGTAAAGTAAAAAATCTGAGTTTAGGTCTGCTTTAACTACAGGCAACTATTAAAATGTATTCATTTACAATATTGCTTTTATTGCTTATCCTTGTGCTGACAAAGATCATGATGACATTAGAAGGGAGCAGCTGGCTCAACTCATCAGTCTGCTGCTGCTCCTTTGCTGTCCAGTCACTGACTGGGGGCATGGAGGTGACAAAAATGTGTTTGCAAAATGCAGTAGAGAAAATTCAGGTCGCCAACTGTGATATTCTAGTTTGGAAAGTTTGTGTGTATCTTAGGAATGGATGGTCAGCAAGTTCTTTAGCAGTTAAAACAAGTACCAACACTGTATTTTAACAATGTACTTACATTTTTTTTAGGATTTACTTCTAAATAACAGTGCTTAAACATCAACCAGCTGGCTAACTGTATCTAATTGATTTTCACAGATAAGAGTTTTAGAAAGAAATCAATTTAGGAACTATTATCTTTAAATTAGCCTTTTTGTGATAAGATTTTTGTTGTAAAATTGGGAAAGAAGGAAAATCAATGTTTTCTTCCAAGTGTTATTAAGTAAATGGCATACACCTTGTGATTCAAATGACAAATACATCTTTGCAGCCAATTACTTCCAATAGCATGATCGATTCTTTGTTACAAATGGAAGCATATTTCAAGCTGTCTTTTCATAAGACCTACAGGATAAAATCTGTGCATGACCCATAAACACATCTATGTTCAGACCCCAGGTATAGACTGATCAATGAAGGGTAAGGTAAGTCTGTATTTGTGAGTCTATTCTTTACACTTCAGCTATTAGTTTTTTGAATGCCCAGCAGATCTTCATGGGGCAGCACCTAAATTTAATAATTACTGGTTGGACTTCACGGTCGGATTTCTCGACTAAAGTATTTTTATCCTTTTTCACAATTTAAAAAAACATTTGAGATGTCCCAAAAAGGCCATATGTTTAGTTTTTATTAATACTGTATCATTAATATTAACAGTAAAAAGTAATAAAAGTTTATTTTTTACATATATGTATATACAACATTTATTTACAGCCTGTCAGGCTTGGCAGAAAATTGTCTTCTCTGTACCCCTCCATTCACAGAAGGCACCTAAAACTTGTATGCTATTCACTGTGATTTAATTTGGATTTGTTTATTTATGGGAAATCAGGTTTTTAGCTATGGCATTGGGACAGATTTATTTAGCAAAAATCCATTAGTAATGTTTTATAGAAGAGGCATTGTTGGAGTCTTCTATACATTCACCAAGATTTGATGCTTTGCTAAAAAATTCAGTGGTGTTAAAGTTATTTCTACCTTCTGCCAATAGACAAGCCAGTTTATTAACTTTCCCTTCATGTTTGTTTTTGGAGGACCTAATTCTATACTTGGTTTTAACCTTCTTGAAAAATAGAGATTCAGAACTTTGTGGTTTAAGAGATATATGAAATATCACTTGAAGCAAGAAACAGTTCCAGCCTGCAGGGTAATGAATCCCTTAGGAGAGTTAAAGAATCAATATATTGCCATGGAACATTTAAACCAATTTAGTTAAAACTGATCTGTAGTCCAGGCCACATGAAGTGCTTTCATTGACTAATAATAAAGAACAGAAGAAGGACTAGCTTCTAGTTATCATGTTGAAAGCTTGTATAGCAAATTATAGGCACAAAAATCATGAAAAGCAATGGACAAATACAAGGCCAGAGCAGCCAGATGTCAGGATACATAACAATGTAAGCAACAAGTTATCGATCAAGGTTAATTAATCAGTTAATTCTAAATCTATAATAAGTACTGAGAGGATACTGGGTATACATCCAGGGAATTGTATAAGGATACAATTCAGACCTAGAAATGTTGAAGGATGTTAAAGCCAATATAAAAATATGTCTTAATATTCCATATATGAAGGTGTATAGTTTTTCCAATACTTATTTACTTTGTTGCTATTCTTACAATTTATTTAGCATGTTTCCTGGATGCCTATGAAAATGTTACTTTCAATGTAACATTATTGCCCAAAGGGACTCAAAAATAAACATGGCAAATTCTAATAGCAATTAGGCTGATAACGAAGTCGTGTAAAGAAAGAAAATGGTGGACAAGATATCTGTTTCATAGGTCGGATGTGTTTGTATACTGTATTATAGCAATTTCCATTAACTTCTGGATTTAGTCAGTGGGAGGGCCTTTCATATGTGCAAATAAAAATTGATGCAAGAATACTTTTTCCTCAATTTCTTCATTACAATTGTAAAGGTATCTAAATGAGGAGCCAGGTCTTGGGTTTATTGAGTTTAATAAAATCGTTTTCAAAAGAACCTCCTTCCCAGCATCGGATACTTTATAGCACACACCTAATATTCACTTACAGAAACATTAAATGTTGGTGACACTGAGGGATAGATATTAGATACTTGGTTCTTGAACTCAATGGTTCAAATTCATGATGCTATAACCCTAATTCATATATGCTAGACCTGGAGGCCATGTGCAGTACCACCATAACTTTACAGTATGTTAGATAATGTAAGACAATCTATGACTGTTTGATTAGGTTACTGCTACATTATTTCTGCCCTATATTTTTTACTAATCAATCACCCATTATGCATGTTATCAGTTACCATCCAATTTATTAAAACATGGAGAAAAATGCAGCATGCCAAAGCATCCAATCAGAATTCATCTTTCACTGATAATGCACATCATTTATCATCACTGCTGTCTACACTGTTTTTTTTTTTTAAATAACCCAACTGAGGTTTAGTGAAAAAAATCCTCTAGTCTTCATTTTTTAAATACAATTTACAACACCAAAAACTACAGGTTTTCTTTTGAACTCCTAAAACCGTTCATTACCAGCTGGCTTTCCCTGCGGGTATAGGATTGTTATGTCTTGATTTTCTCTGATGTATACATAAGGGAAAGGAAATGGGATCATCTAATGAGTTTCAAGATGCTGCAAGTGGTTTACACCATATGTAGTCCCAATGTTAAGTCTTATTAGGGCTGGCTAAAAATTTATAAGAAAGACTACAGATGTAAGATGATTTAGCAAAACTTTCTGTTTCAATAAATTAAATTAAGTTTTGTTACAAAAGTGAGGACACATTTAACATTCCAAGATTATAAATAGTATTGTTATCCCAATGCCTTTAAGCTGGATACAGCCTAGCTAGTATTCGAGTCTGGCCTAACGCCCCCCTAGTTATTTATTGTTGGATACGGCCTAATTGAATTGTCGCGTTATCAGGAGTTCCTGCGATATCATCGAGTTCCCGCAGAGTAACCCCAATTACTATGCCTAAAGAGCAGAAGTAACGAGCAGCTACCAGTCTCCGGTTTACTTTGAGCGGTGTGCCCTCAACCTAAAAATGAACGGATGAATTATTCTTCGTCCAACATGGCAACAAAGCCCTGTGTTTAGTGTGCAACGACACCAACAGCATTTTCAAGCGGTCAAATCTCAAGGGGCATTTCGATGCCAAGCACACGCACACATAGAGACTACACCACGGATAAGCGGAAAATGAGTCTGCCTGCAGTCACGGTAAGAAAAAAACTTTCCTTAGATACCTTGTTTTTTCTGGCCTAGTGTGCCTTCTTGACCTCTTGAAATGGCATAGTAGTCCAAAAAGTTTGCTGACCCCTGTCCTAATGAATATGAAAGTTTTGTGGTGGATCTACTTTTTGAAAAGGGCGCACAGGTACTAAGGTACCATAAATATTATTAGTGTTCTGATTAAAATGACAATAAATATTGATATTATTATATATTATTGAATATTGATGGTTACAGCTTACATTAAAGGTTCCATTTTATTTCCTTTGTCTACAACTGTATCTTCCTCTTAGGTGACACATTCTCTTGTCCTGCACATTTACCAACACAATGTAATGTTCAAAATTATCTTTGAATACAATTCATGCAAACCTTCTCCCCCCAAAAAACACAAAACACTGTTTTGTTTGTAAAATTGTGTAGCATAAATACTGTCTACAGGGATGCAACCTACAATAAAGCATATCATTCACATAACCCTGAGGTCTCATGAAGATTAGTCATGGCCATGCTTATGATTTCCATTGACCCTTGCCCAAGAAATGCAAAGCAGAAATGCTTTCACTTATCAATATGACTGTTTCAAGTCAATATGTATTGTACATGGGGGATTCACAGCACTTCTCTACAATTCATATATTTAAACATTATTGGAAAGCTTTACTGCCGATCCATCCCAGATGAAACACGGGTTGCATTAAAGGCATCACTACATAGGAATTGGACAGTGCCCCTGAGCTTTTCCCCAGACAGCAAAATGATTTATATTTATGCCTATTGACTTTTGCCACCATCTAATCATGGCCCCTAGACATGCTCATTTACCCTAATTAATTCCCAAGGTCACAGCTAATGATTTTCTGGCACTCACTAAAATGTATTGATAAAGAAATGTTCAAAGTTCAAAGTAAAGAAACATATTGTTTATAGAATGCTAATCATAGGTCAGACAACGAAAATCAGCAAAATACAGTTTTAAAATGCAGGTAACAGCACACTGGGATTGGAGTTTTGGACAAGGACATGGTATAAAATTCTTATTAACCCACTTTTCACTGATTTCTGAAATAATAATACTTAATTAGCACATGACTTTTACTATATCTTCCTTTACCCAACCAATCCTTACATGAAGGATATGGATGGTACCTCTTATTCAAGAGATAGAACTGGAAGACTTTCTCCAAAGTTAGGGAGACAGACTCACCAAAACTGATATCTCCATTGGATGAAGGGCAAATCTTCCCAATGGGGGCAGGGACACCTTTATACACTGGAAAGGGGGTCTGTCTAACCCTTCCCTACCCAAAACTAAAAGCAAAAGTTTTTTTTTAGAGATACACTTCAACAAAACTGTCATATAATAAACACTATATGAATACATAAACTCTAATGCTCAGAGACCTAAAGACACACATCAATGCTGCAAAATAAAACTGGAGCTCTTTTCCCAATTTGAAATAAATGGAGAAAACAACTAGGTTTTCATACCTTACAAACATATGGAGGCTCTGATGGAAATAAAGATGTGGGCCCAAAGGCTATTAAAAAAAAAAAGAAAGTAAATGCAATATGCCTTTTGGCGTGGGTCCCAGAGGTCTATCATGTAGTCATTTTATTTCATTATCAATAGCACTTGCATTTTTTTCTATAAAAATAAATCAATAAACAGAAGTCTCATCTGAATTTCATAAATATTTATTTGATTTCTTGTTCATTGTACTTTGTGCTGTGCTATTTGCCATTTTCTTGGCTCCATTTGAAATGACATAAGCTTGGCCTGGTTACGGTTGGCTTTGGGCCACTCAGAGCCAATCATCTTGCACATTTATTGTTTGATGCTGTGGAATTTGATGTGATGACTTTGTGTCACAAAATGTATTATTTGTTTCAGTGTTTAATAACATAATTGTATTTGATCTCTTTATAGAGTGCTTCCCTGCCTACCTCCTATACTTTTAATGATTTGGGAACACCTCCAGAAAATGTGCTTGCAGATGTTTCATTGTAACTGTTCAGCCCATTTGGCACACCACAACCTTAGTGAGAGGCTGTGTGGAAACAGAAAAATCATTTATATTTCTATATATGTGATAGCCATAAATGTGAATAAGAGTTATACTACAATGGTATGCTAGTGCTCCCCAAAGAACATTGCCAATCTACATGCAAGCTTTGCATTTGTACCAGTTTAATTATACAGACAGTGCAAATGGCAAAAATGTGCAGTAACTCACAACAACCAACACAATCCCACATTTTATAATAACAAATAATCAGAGCAATAAACAATGATTGTGGAATTGCTATACAGTTTAATTTCTCCATACTGGTAGATTCAGTAAAACTGGCATGTGTGTGTATGGGACTATGGCAGGAGTGTTTGATTATAACCTATTTCTGGGCCAGGACCTGATCTGTGTACTTCAATATGCCTTGAAAAGAGCTACATGATGCACAAAATTATAGGGTAGTTAGTAGAAGCTTAAGGAGCAAGTTAACAAACATAAACCGTCACGTGAACCTGCTTGAGCCAGCATGAAATATAAAGCCAGGTGTCCCTAGACTGTCAGCCAAGGAGCCAAATGCTAAACAATATGTCAGCTCCAGAACGACTTGGACCGCTTGCATATACTTGTGTAATTATTACAACACAGCTCAAGCTGCAGTAGGGAAGCAGGATGCAAAGAGCACCATCTGGGTTCCTATTTATTTCCTTTATAGTTGAACCTTCCTTAAAATGGATGCTATTTATTGTGTGACAATATTAGCTTTGCTTAAAGCAAACCCGCAAACAAAACTAAACAAGACCAATCTTTTCTTTGGTCTTGCACAATTGTACAGGCTCCCCTGTTGTGCTGAAATTGCTTACTCTATTTTTATTTTTATTTTTTTTTTGCCTACCAATTTTGTTCAGCATTATGGTGTGTTACCCCGAGCAGCCTAAATGCAAATGCAACCCCACCAGGAACAGTCACTCCTCCAGACCGACATCCACCCATCAAATGATTTTGATATTTGCATAACTCATGGTGGCTGTAGTTCTTTCCTCTTTTTAGGCTTCTTTTTCTTTATTACACCTGATAATTCTGTATGTAATGACACACATGTTCCTGGATAGCTACGCTCACATGCTATACTGTACCTATTGTTGATTATGAATATTATCTGCATATATATATGGATAATATATCACCCTATCAATGCACATATATATTCAATAAATGAAGGTTCATGCACAAATATTAGCTAGTCATCAGAGGGAGCCATGTTTGTCACCCAGGCCGTTCTCCTGATTTGGACAACAAATACGTCTTCCTTTAATCAGATTCATGCGATTCATGCATCTTTTAATTTTATATTGGTCACTATAGTAGGTCATTAGGGTTGTTATGTTGCCTTGAAAAAGGCATTATACACAAAGGCTGGCTTGACAGGGTACATTGATAGTTGTCCTCACATTACACAATTTTGGTAAAATTTTAAGATCGTACAAAGATTGTACAATCAGAATGTAAGGAGACTGGCCCCCTAGGGCAATGTCTACACAGGGTAGGCTTTTTTAGGGATGTTTTTCTCGAGTGTCTCTACATTCTCTACATTGTAGTTTCAATCTTTATCTGTATCTCCACAACCGTGGTGTTTGCACGCCTGGCTTTCTTAACAATCTTGGTTTTCTATCTGAGTTTTTTTCTACAAGTTTTACACCTTGATTAGTCTTATCACAAGGCAGGGGGTCTCCATATAGTGTTAGCACAAAGCAGGCTCTCTAACAAGGTAGAAACTATCTTGGTTTCCTCTTCACTTCTTCTCTTTTATAAGGTAGGAGCTCTTTAACAAGACAGGAATGACATTTGTTGCCCTTCTACAAGGCAGGGATTCTCAGGCTAATGTCTCGGCAAGACAGGCATTTTGTGGAAGGAGTCTACACATTGTAGGAATTCAGATCGTGGTGTTTACATAATGCAAGCTGCCTAACAAGAAAGACATCTAGGTTTCTCTCCACAAGGCTGGCAACTGCCGAGTAGTCTTATCCAAGGCAGGAGATCTCCATATGGAACACAAAGTAGGCTCTGTAACAAGGTGGGAACTATCCAAGTCTTCTCTCCACAAGACTGACACTCAAAGGGTAGCCTTTTTATAGAGCTCTACACATGGCAGGCTTTCTCACAAGGAAAGTTCTCTTCATGTAAATCTTCCTCACAGGGACGTCTTGGCTATGTTTCAACAGAGAAGATTTTTACAGGACCCTTTTAGCAATGCAACAGAATGACAACCCTTTGAGTACCCTAGAATTGCCCCTGAGTGCTCATCATCTTTTAACTGGCAATGATTAGAGTTTAAATATACATTGACAATAAGATGAATTTTACCTAAGTAAAAATATGATAGTTTATTTTTTTTAAATCACAGATAAAAAAAGGTGAATAAATTTAGTATAATACATGATTCTGTCACAATGCTGTATTAAAAAGGCAAACTGCAAAAACAATGGTGACCACCCACTGTGCATTGAATATGTTTGACATCAATTACATAAGCAAGCCTATTATATAGCATTTGTTTTAGTTCAGTCGAATCTGAATGTGCAGCTTCTTCAAATTGCCTACAGCTGCTATTGATCATATCAGCATGTTGGCTAGAAATCTAGTTAATTGTCAATTGTTAAACGGTGCAGATATGGTTAAGCAAAATCAGCCCAAAGGGCACAGGAAATCTGTTGTAAAGTGCAAAATTGCCTTTAAGTCAGCAAGCACTTTAAAGCAGACTGAGTGCTAATAGCCTTCATTAGATTGTAATCCGAAAGGATAAATTTAAATCATTCTTCACAATTTGGATTAAAGGGGATCCAATTAAGCTTTCCCCTTGAGATACATCATCTGTATATGTGTGACAGAGAATAGAGGACAGCACAGGAAGCCCTGTAGTAGTAATGTATTTTTGGGTTTCCTAATAGTTAGCAAGTACTCCAGCTATAGGCAAATAGCTCACTTTATATGATGAACCTAAGTTACTAACATGAAGCAGAGATCATATGCACATGTTGTCACCAAAAGCGGCCCATAAGCGATATGTAGCCCTTATCACTCTGCTTTCAGCAGATGATCCATGGTGATATATATATATATAAAGTGCTCCTTACTGTATTTAAGGTTGTATCTTTAAAGCCACAGTGAAAGGTACTAAAAAGAGTGATGATGCCCTTGTATGAGGTTTTGCGGCCATTTAGACTCCAACATCTACTACATGCACTTGGAAAACTGGGCAGAATTTTTTCACTAGTAAGACAAAGTATCTCTATCATATAAAGGACAACTGGGCAAAATTTATGAATAAACTGAAAATGCCATAACCCACTGCCATAGCCCACTTCACAGTGGCACAACTGAGGTGCAGTGCTTACTATGCTGCAGGGTTGTATTTTAATGCAGCCTCAAGTGGCACAAAAATAATTCTCCTGACAAATAATAATAATTAATTTGATAAATATTCTGCCATTAGATGACCTTAAAATAAATAATTTATTTTGTATAAATTTAAAACTAAAAAAACAACCTGCTTTGATCACTGCCATTTACTACCAAATGTACACTTAGCTGCAGCACTTAGTGTACAGATAAAATGCATAAATAATTCAAAAGAATTTACATTTTTAAAAGGTTATAAATAATAAATCTATCTACATCCGCTTACTGCACAATATGTAAAGGAAAATAGCCCATAAAGAAAATCTACCCCAGATGTATTTGGGCGCTGTAAATGTTATCAAGAATTAGGATGTAATGAACAATGAATGGAGTAGGCAAAAGCATCCAACTGGACACCAACGTCATATGTGACGGGTTCTGATCTTCTGTTCACATATACTGGGATTTTTGCATTATTTTCTATGATCCGATGATGTGAAATGCCATTAGCAACAATAACTAAAAAACAACTTTCAATGTGTTTAAATAGAGCAATATTGCAATTACTCACTCTTTATTAAGCAAAACCCTAATGCTATACAGTTATGTTGTATTAGCTTTTATTTAAATTATTTTTTTTTTTGTTTAGGATAGAGTGATTTTCATTCCTGCCTGTGATTTCAATGCATTTCGAGGGCCCTTTGGGATTTAGGGGTCCATTAGTTCTAGATGTGGGTCAGGTACATGCTGGAATCTATCCACATAACCCTACCCTAAAAATATACCTTTATTTCACATCAGAATTTGATTCAGATCATCAGATATAAAATGCATACCCAAAATCTTTGTGAAAACCAGCAGGATTTTGGCAGGGACACAATTATTTCCAGTAACAACTTAGCAAAACAAAAAAAGATAATAACATCTTTAATGTGTTTATGAACACATTGTAATAAACATCACGCAACAGCAATATGCTATAATTGCAGGCCTAAAATTATATTCTTAGAGAATATTAGGCAAATACATAGTAACAAAGATTTGCAATGTCAACAGAACATGTCATAGTAAACAAAGAAAACAATTCAAATACTGGCAGGCATTTGACAGCTGCAGATGCGCCTTGCTTTTTCCTCTGATCAGTAGAAAAGCTGGAAAAGGGCTGTTTAGTGTTTTTGCAGCAAATTTTAGGCTATCCATAGAGTTGTAATGGTGATGGAGAACACATGCAGTATTTGACACATTTAGGCACCAGGATCAGGCAGTAAATCAATGAAAAGGATTGTTCAGATAAGCTGTACAGATGTTCCTGGCAACAGTGCTGAGAAATCCATGTCCCAACGCCAAATTATAGTGAAATGTTAAAAATTAATCACACTCACTGATATGCTTGTTTCCAGTGTTGTCCCCTGTAGACTCACAAATCCAGTAATCTAGGTATAGCCCTCTTCCAAAATAAATGGCTGACTGTCATTCAACCCATTTTTAGAGAGCCCGAAATAACAAGAGCCCTCCCAGTGGGAGATAAATTCTATTACTGCTCTGAACCTACAGAAGAATCCCACAAAGAATGGGACTAAAGCGTAGCTTGATGCTTGCCCGTTCTCCCCCTTCCCTCTCCATAAAACAGAACAGTGCTGTATGTACAGCACTCCTTCATTCATCTTTCAGTCGTTTGTTCCCAGAAACGGCAGTGAAAAATCGTTTTCAACAATAATATTCAAAGGTGTGTACATAGCCTCATGTTAATGAGGAAGAGACACACCTGCAATAACAGATAATTTTATCATTACAGTTTTCTATCAATTTGCTTTCTGTATACCTAAAGCAAGTGTTCTCCCCAGCCCCTTTTAGCTGGGCGCACCACCCGGCACTTTTCAGTAACCATCCGGCTGTTTTTATGTGGCTACTAAAGAGTTGGGCCACAATACAGGGGCTGCCACCCGCCTACAATTTCTTCCCACCCGGCTCAAAAAAAATCCTGGGTTGAGCACTGCTAAAGCTATCTGACCACTTACAGATACAAATATGAAACAAGAAAAAATGGGTAAAATGTTGATAGCTCACCTCTAACTTCTGGAGAAAACCTAGCAGAGTGACGAGATACAAAAAGCTTCAATTCTTGATCTAAGTTGCATTCAGTGAGCTTTGTGTCCCATGAACGAATGCCTGCAAAACAAAATGCATAATTGTAAATCATTTGCTAAAAATATACTTGTATATATCAAATTTTTAATTCAATCATATAAATCATACATAATAATGCATGCTTGGAATGGTACTAAAAGATCTAATGAAAGCAATGGTTTGGTGTACCAATTAACACAATTAAACTTATCTGTCTAGTAGGAATTTTGTAATTAGCCTAAAGTGACTTCAAATTATTAAATATTATAATTATTATTAAAAATAATAATAAACAGGATTTATATAGCACCAACATATTACACAGTGCTGTACATTAAATAGGGTTTGCAAATCACAGACAGATACAGACAGTGACACAGAAGGAGAGGACCCTGCTCAGAAGAGCTTACAATCTAGTATTGTGATCAGGTAAAAGCTGGATTTACATTTATTTACTTATTCGTAAGGCTAGGATAATTTGTAAGCTGTTAGCACCTACAGCAATAAATTCTCCCAGCACTTTCACCTGATCACAGGCTCCAATGTATTTTATTTATGTTTATTGGTTCTGTGCCAGTCTGAGGAGCATATTGGAAGGGGGGGTGAGGACGCAGGCCAGTCCCATCCGGCAGCATTATATGTTTGATTTGGAGATTTTCCAACATTCAGAAAATCTTGCTCTGATAACGAGTGCTTCTGACAGCCCGAGACACTCATTATCACCCTGTAACACAACAGAAATCGTTGATAATTGCAATCAGTAATTTCATGGAGACATCAATGTCCCCTTATCCCAGTCTTTCTCATCATCTCTCAACAATTATGGTATGATTACCACTTAATAACAGAACTAACTTTCAAGGGGCCACATCTGCTGTACGAGGGCCACACCTTTTTTTTCACGAAGAAGCACTTTGGTAAATAATTGCTATAATAATATTAAAGTGCATCTTGAAAAAAATGCTTAGTGCCCCATCATCCCCACATGCTAAAAAAATGCAAACGGTAAAGACCTTGTCATGTCCCAAAATGTTTTCTGCTACAAAATTCTTTCCAGTAACTTTCTTCCTCGCTAATGAAATCAGCAAGACACATGAAGTAAGAGGAAGAATCAGTGTGCAGCAGAGGAAGGGGCATCCAACAGGCCATAGGAGACATGTGTATAGCCTTCTGGTGGGTACCTTGTGGCCTAAAATAAACCTGACAAGTCGGTTTAAAAAAAGGATTAAAACAAGGAGAAAATAGCAAAATAATACTTGGAGGAGGTGATATTACTGTTTCAGGATTCTGGGAAAACAGATGATCCCAAATTTCACAAGATGCTAACGTGTATGTTCTGTATGTTCTCTTAAGATTTGGGATCCTCAGTTTTCCCAGCAGTCCATCAGATGCCAGAGGTAAACTTTTATATTCTAATTTTTAATTCTTTGTTTTTTAATATTTTCATTGACATTTATAAATTCAGGTGGTGGAAGACAAGAAAATAATCAGACTTTACATTTTATGCAAGGCCCTGTTGTAATAGTAAAATTAAAACTGCAGCTTATCCCAGCGTTTTCGTTTGTCTTTAATATCGGCTTTATTTATTACCAGCCATATGATTAGAGAATCTATGTATTGTTTATAAGGTCAGGTGCAACCTGGTTATTCAATAAGGTGATGACTTTAAGAACCTTTAAAACACACTATTTGCAAAGAAACATGTTTTTTATTGATACATGTAATTTTTGGAACAGGAATATAAACTACATTTGCCAACATTAAGCACCCCTAGTTCTCCTCTGTTTTCCGTTTTTTTCCCTACTACAACTCACTTTTATGTGGGTAGGTTGTGGCAAACTACAAAGTCATAAGAGAGGAGTCTATACCTTAATTATCTTTCTGGGTTACAATCAGACAATCTAACACCACTCTTCATCAGATTTAAAGCACAACCTATTTTCAGGGTATTTTAAATCAATACTAATAATAAATAGTTCTGGCCTGAGAAAAATATAAAAGATAAAAGTTTGTACAGTTCCTTTCCTGGACAGAATAAAACAGAAATATGCTTTGTTTCTTTAAGAAGCATGTTTAATATAGGCAAAAACTTCCTAAGTCAGAAAATTTCCTAGCACATCCCCCTCCCTTTTTGCACAAAATAATCCTTTCCTATTTTGGGAATGTCTAAAAGCTGTCTGTGATGGCCCAGCATCCCTGCCTGTCCACTCTTTTCCCTAGATAACTTTTTATGTAGCTGCTAGGAGGTACTAATGCAACACATTAGGATGGTAATGTCCAGCATCCGTCTTTAAAAGCAAGGCTTTTAAATGTCTAAAACAGGGTAGCTTCCACAGGTAAAATATACACCTAAAATACATGAAATGCATATATATTCTTATAGCAAGGTTTGTTGTTTCAATGAATGATCTGGAAACACATTCTCTTTTGCTTTGCTTGCACAGCTTTCTGTTCTCTGCCCTTCCACCTTCTAGCTGCTGCGAATTGTCATGAAATAACATCATGTGTGGTCATTACAATAAAGGAAATGTGCTGGAGATTTAAAGGACTTCTATTGAGACTTCTATTGAGAAAGCAAACGTTCATAAAGCAATGTTTAATAAAAAAAAAAAAAGAGTATACTAAACACTATAGTTTCCTATATTAACCACAACTATCATACAATTTTCTTTACATAGTCTTCCTTCATTTTAAAATTTAAACCTCAATGACTACAGTCATAACTAAAAGCATACACATAAAATAAAAAATACCATATGTAATAACTGCATTCAGTTATCAAAACACTACAGTGCAACAGTGGTTTGTTATTTTGTATGGAAACATAATATTATAGTAAAAAAAAAAATATTTTCAATATTTAGCTTTGTTATTGCACCCATGTATTGGGTAATACACTCTGGGCTCTTTTTATCACAAGACTTATATGAATGTTCCTAAGAAACCTGTGAAATTCTCCAGGGATGTATTGTGATGTCAGGGTATAGCAATGGGATGAACATTAGTTTTATATTCAGTATTTAACAGATGAATATAAATTTACTTTCACATATCAGTGCAAAATAATCATTGGCATCTTTTAGGAACTCCATCTAGATTACTATTACCGCGTCATTACAAGGAGGATAGTGTTTAGTGAGCATACACATTTCCTTAAAATCATTCTAAAATTGTTGTTTTACTTAATGGTACCAATGGGACACAAAAAAAAAAAAAAATAGAAAATACATGAGAACAGCACAGCAATCCCCATTTAATGTACAGCACTGCATAATGTGTTAGCGCTATATAAATACTGTTTTTTATTACTATTATTATTATTATTATTTTTAACAATATAATTGGTAAATAGTAAATGCTACAATACCAGATACTCATTACAAATATATTATAAGTCATATAAGAGACTACCATGGCTAAGAATTTTGTTCTGCCTGCATATTAGCAAGGCGACTGGGATAACCAGGCAATGCGGGCTAAAGGGCACTAGCATTTTTAGGAGAAATATTTATATATACATACACACATTTTTTGGGCCTGATCCATCCTGTAAAATTCACAGTCTACCCAATACCTAAGATGCCCTTGTTCTTCCTTCCTCATCACAACTCACTCCAGGTCATATATAAATGAATTAATTTATTTATAATAATATTATTTATAATTCATATAGTTAATGGTGAATGCACCCGATTCAATGCCTCTGAAAAGTCCCGTCCCTACCCATTGTACAGTACCCTATTTACGGAATCAGAAAGGGGTACTCTAACTTCCATACCACGTGTTTTGCACGTGTTCATGCACCTTCATAACTAATATCTCAGCAGATTTTTCGCCCCCTCCACATTCACCCAAGAGACTACCTGCTTCTACATCTTCCCTGATTTCATTTCTTTTCCCCCCCCTTCTTTCTTCTAATCCAAATACATTTTGTGTAACTGCCTCTGATGAGAAAGCATTTTTCTAAAAAGGGAGGAATACTTTCTGTGCCTTTACCTACATGCCCAAAGCAGTTAAAGGGCAACTTTACTTTTAGTAAGTGGTCCCTTAAATGTTTCCCCTATCCTTTGATTGACAGCCATTAAACCTGAAGCCATTGTAGAAAGAAGTCTTAGCCACATCCAGATTCTACTACACATTTGTATTGCTTGGGCCAGTGAATCCTATGGGCAGTACTTTACCCATATGGATGGTGGGGACCCATATTATTAATATGATCCAGGACTTATATAGCAGGGCTTTACAAAGTCCATAGTCATGTCACTAGCTGCCCCTAAAGGGGCTCACAATCTAATGGCTCTTCCATTGCCATATGTCATACCTACAGTCTAGGGTCAGATTTCACAGAAGCCAATATACTTAACGGTATGTAATTTTTTTTTTTTTTTGGAATGTGGGAGAAAATCTACACAAACACCAGGGAGGTAACCTGCAAACTCCATGCAAAGAATGGGCTAAGTGGCACAGTGGCCAGGACATCCATAAAGTGGACCTATCATGACTCATTAATAGTAGTAAAAATTAATGGTCCTAAAATTAGGTTTGCTGATCACAGGGAATAATATCCAGGGTTTAATATGGACAGGATGCCACAGAGAGAGGTTACTAACAGGCCAGCAAGTTGAGGGCCCCTTCATATTTTTCCTATGTTGCTGTAAGTTCCTCTAGGACAGGTCTGATGGGGATAATAGCTACATACTCTATATCAGACTGTAATAAAAAAAGAAAAACAGAAACATAAAATAAATAATCCTTATGTGATGCATATCGCTGTCTTTCCTATTTATCTAACCAACACTGCACTACACCTATAACAGATTTTCACTTTACCAAGATGCTGAACAAGTGGCATTACCGTAAATATTTCAAAGATTTAATGTTCTTATATTTTGTGCTGAAATTTCTAATTGCATTAAAAGATGATCACACTGAGATACAGAAAGACAAGTCAGTTAAATACAAGAAATGACAAGCAATTTCCTACTGCTCTTTTTAATGAAGCTTAGTCATATTTCTGGAGCTCCTTTCATCGCTGCTTTGCCAGACTGTCTTATGTCTTACTAACAAGCTAGTAATATTTCACTTCTGCCGCCTCCAAATGGATGGTCAGCGGGCATAAAGGAAATCAGATACTGGCACAGAGCATTAGAAGGATATTACAGGAACATAACTAGCTATTACTGGCATGTCTCTGCCAATGTGTCAGCCCGCACTTGTGCCTGACGTAATGTAAGAAGTTCAGCTGTGACTCAAATACAAAAAGTGGTGGAGAAGCAGTAATAGGCATTTATTCATAAATATTGGGTCATGGGTCACAACAATAATCTGTCATTCCGACTGGTATTCATTTTATTTTTTAATATTCAAATTTTCACAAATGACTTATATGAACAAAAACATCTGTATTAACTATTCCTATTTCTAAATATGCATTGTTTGTTGTAACTTTACCGTTCTGAACAGTAAAGTGTATGTGTAGCCTATGTTTTTATTATTTTATTATTTCACCTGGATTATGAGGAGCATTACCTACTTTGATGTTTAACTGTTTTCCAGGACATTCTTAGAGATTTTCGAGCACTTCCTGTTCTGCTGAAAAGGGTTTCCCCAGACAGGAAGTTGGAAAGAAATGTATAGTACAGCAGGTGAAGGTTAGAATCCTTGTCCGGACTTTTTGTCCATTTGTTCCCTCACTTCCTGTTTAGGTACTCAGGTATCCATTAAAACACAAAGTGATCAGAACACAAAGTGAAAGCTCTCCAAATAAATCCAGTATAAGTAAAAAACAGAGGTTTTACCTCTTCCTCTCTCTGTCCAAAACTAAAACACTATTTTATTTGGACAATGCGAACCATAACTTTTTTTTTTCATTTCACCATTGTTTCCTTTTTCCTCTTAGGACAAGAAGTGATGGAAAATTTGTTCACTAAGGACCCAAGGCAAAACATGTTTTTATTATTATTATTATTATTATTAATAATAATAAATAGGATATTTATATAGCGCTAACATAATATGCAGCGTTGTACAATAAATAGGGGATGCAAATCACAGACAGATACAGATAGTGACACAGGAGGAGAGAATCCTGCCCCAAAAGGTGTTAGAACTTCTGTTTTTACTGCTGTCCATGCCCTCCAATCTTGGTGCCAAGCCCATCCTATCCATATTATAAGGGCTTCATAGTGAAGAGAAGAAGTAATAGAAAGTCTCCCACATGGGGCCCCAGTAATGGGTATATAGAGGATGGAATTTTGTGGTATTATTTTACATTTTAAATGAGCACACCGAAAACCTAAGCTCCACACATTGCTGTACAACCTTACGTACCTCTTGCAAACTTATAAATTAATTGATGTTTTTAATTAAGCACAGTTTAACTCATTCCTGCCTGTAATCTGCCATTTATTGTATAGCATCCCTTGCCTAAAGAGCATTAATCTACATGCTGCCTTTACCATCTAACAGTCATGTGTAGCTACTAGTTGTCATGTTCAGTCATCGCTGACAGCTAGTCCCCACTACTGATTAGTAACCAATCGATATAAATCCCAGTTATATGAGGGTATAGTGCCATAATTTTATTCACAGAAAATTACGTTTCAGTCTGTATTAATATTTTGTTTATTAATGTAATTGTAAGATACAATTGCATTATTTTATTCATTAATTAGAAATATATATGTATATATATATATATATATATATATTATATCTCATGTATACATTTTTTACACACTCGTCTATTTGTTAGGCAAACAGTATACCACTAAAAGTCTCAGTCTTTCTTTTTAAATAGAATTAACTCTCATACACAGAAGCTTCTAAATGTGGCCTAGACATCTAGGCTGGTCACAAGGTTAAGCAAATATCTTCTGCATTCTAAAGCTCAAATATTCCAAATTTTGTTTTTCAGACATTCTATTAAACTCATTTTACATTCCACATAGTAAAGCTTTTCTAACCACTAATGTAATTTTTCCCTCTGGCTATGATACTCATGGCCTTCTACCAACTATAACAATAAGTTTGACTATGCCATAATCTACAATATAACTGATCCCGGTTAAGTTCTCTTACACTACAAATTGTCATAACTGTCCACAAGTCCTGGTACTGTCATTAAAACTGTTAACATGTGGTATGGCTACATGGGTGCATTAAACAGAAAATGTACCATACAAAACCATTCCTAACTGGATTCCACATAGGATTTCTTTTGGTCCATTATAAAATTTTCCAGATTATAGGAAAAGCACAATTGTCCTGATTTAATAAAGCTCTTCAAGACTGGGGAAGATACCCTTTTATCAGTGAACCAGGGTGATCCAGAAAATCTGTAATGGATCTAGTCCAGGATTTAAAACATTTGCTAAGAAATATTAAATGACTTTTAATAAATCCATTACAGGTGTACTGGATCGCCTAGGTTCACTGATGAAAGTAACATTATTGTAATTCATGTTTTAGTTTTCATTATCTTATTCATAAATATCAAAACAAGGCAGAAGAGACTTTTTTCTCCTATATACACAAGGGATCAGGAAAGTTTACTTGACTGGTGTACCAATGTGGACTGCAGTATTCTCATTCTGCTTAATGCTTCAAACCTACAAACCCTTGATAAAAGGGAATCTAGCAAAGTGTAAAACATGCTGCAACTAACAGAAACATGCTATCCTTGATGCGTTTCGTGGATCACGTCCACATCTTCAAAAGAAGAGAAAAATTGAACCATGAAACCATAGTTCCTTCAACTGGACAGTTGGGACGCAGGGATGGTGGCAGAGAGCAATACACTGGATGAAAGTGTCATAGAACTACAAAATCCACCTTAATTCCAATAGAATTGCTGTGCGCTTCCAAAATCACACCATTATTACTGCATGGATCTGTTAGTTGCATGCTATGAGCATATGTTTGTATACATGCTAGCATTTTGTGTTGTTTTTGAAATAAAATGTATTTATAAGATTATTTGGTCATATTTATTAAATCAAAGGTATTAGAATCATATGGTTAAAAATCTTTTTTGGAAAGAGAAATGTTGAATATTTGGTGCCTTAAAAGTTCCAAATGTATTTTTTGAAGTATTAAAGCAGATATGAATACAGAATGAAAAGGAAATATTTGTCAAGTAATTTCATAAAACAAAATTTAAGAAACAATGTTAATCCAAACTTTCTATGGCATTTAGAGGCATCTTTTAAAATAATTAGGACAGACTCAACTGGAAATGGCAACAGTAAACCATGTATGAGATGGGAACATCCAGGTACAGTCCAGGCAGGTTTGTCCTACATTTTTATTTAACAAGACAACAAACACTGTTTCAATGCAGGAGGTCTTTGTACATAGCATTAATTAGTTTATGAAGTTCTTGACTAACAGTGTACACACTGGGATTCCACAAAACAAACCACAAAAATTTTTTTTTATTATTTTAGTGTTTTGCCAACAATCAACCTATTCACCCAGCAGCAGGGTCTATCAGCTGAGGAAATCCTGATCAACAGTCAGCTCACATATATAGGTGCCCATGGGAAAATGAAAATATGTTTTAAGGTTTGACTACCAGTTAAGATGTGGACCTAGAGATGATAGCTTCACCCCACCCAAAGTCCTACAACACCTCAAGGCTGTAGAATACAGAACATAACATATTAGGATTCTGAGAAAGTCTGCCTTCTCCACATCAGGACGGGAAATCTAATATGTTATATTACACTAAGGCAGAAGAAAATAGAAACATTTCCGGAGGGAACTTAGGAAAATATTCATCTGCCACTTCCAGTTGTCTCTGGGAAGAGAAATCATTCCAATTGGACAAAGACAACAAAAACACTTGGCAGAGGGTTTTAACCATTCCGTACCTTTTCGAAAACCTGGAAGTACAAAAAGATACTATTTCAATATGTACCTAAATTGTTTGGATAAATTAGGTCACATGATTAGTTCTATTGAAAATGTGCAGGTAATGAGTAGGGAATATAGTATAGATACTGCAAGTGTAGGGAGATGAAATAGTCATAAGACATTGGGAGAAGACTTGTTCTGCAAAGCATTCATTAGACATGACAAGAGTAGTAATATGCAGTAGGTCAGCTATTATGGAAAAGCAAGGTGCAGATGTCATTGGGCGAGATAGCAGAATTGCTGCCAATTATATTTTGTGAGTCACCACTATAGCTTATGGAAGCTGTTATTCACATCAGGCTTAAGTACTTGATATATCAAGAATGTTGGTTCCTTGACGTCTATGAACTCTAGTCAATTAGGACACTGCAGTTGAAAAAAAAACATTTCATCCTAAAAAGTCATTTTATTCAGCTAGCCAGCTAGCCAGACTACTGTAGCAGGCAGTAAAGGCTGATTCTGTGCATCTCAATCAAAATCTCATTTTAAAATCAAAAGAACAGCTTTGGTAACAACCATAGCTCCCTGGTGGAGGACGTCTGTTATTCATCGGACTACCAGATCAAAAGAAAAAAAAGCCTAAAAAATTAAAGCAGACTCCACATCTAAGGCTTGTTAAGATACAATCAAAGGTGTCTTGTCCCTAAAGCAACTTAAGTAGTCACCTTAGGCCCCTAATGTCTAAGCCTCTCTAACTTGCTTTGTGATGCTGTGTCCTGTACTGTGCCCATCAACCAAGGGCAGGGCGTATATGCCAATGTCAAAGAGTCTTCTGCACTGGCACGCATGTTTCGCCATTTTGGTAATTGGTTGACTTGTGCCATTAGGTCAGACGCCCTCAGGCAATTTCCATACATTATTTTGCCATAATTGGGCCCCATTTTTCTGTTTCCCCTTAGGTTACACATTTTGTTGAGACATCCCTGGATATATATATTAATTGTGTATAGGAGAGTACCACCTTTGTGTTTTTCTGGATACACGGATACAATGGATCCATGGATTTTTGAGAGTGGATTTAGATATATTCTGTTTTCCAATTAAAAAAGTACTTAGGAAAAAGGTTTTCAAAGCTACCAGTGAATTTGTTTATTTTGTTTTGTTACTTTGTTTTTAACCCTTGTATATTTTTGTATTACCTTTGTATATACATTGTTAACGTTTCTGTGAAGGGTCTCTTTATTCCAGGTCATTGTATCAACTGGACCAACTCCTATATTGTTCAAGACTTGTTGCATTTTTTCAAGCTGCTTTATCAGTTCTGCAAATTCTCAGTATTGCTCTTGGAATTAGGAGATTTTGTTTTTTTATGCAAGATATTAGTTATCATAGTAATAAATTATCCCAATCCCATATTACCTATTGACCTTTACAACCAATATTAAAAGAATGAACACTAAAGCCTCCTATATGTATTTATTGTATATCATATTATTTGGCATTTGCCATCCCTGTAACACATAGTTATAATTGATTCATATAAAGAGATGTTATTCCAAGCCCCAAGGCATCTCGTATCACTTTCTCTTTATTAGAGTGGAGTTAAGCTGAATGACAGTCTGCTCTTGGAGGCTCAATCCATTAGTTAGATATGAATATATCTGCATTTATTATAAGTATATTTACCAAGTAAAACAAGCTTAAAATAAAATGGAATCAAATTAGATTATAATAGATATGACGATACTGGTGGTCTGTTGTGTCCAGCTGCAAGAAGAGATGTTTGCAGATTGCAAGTCATGCCCTTCAGAGGACAAAGGAGTTATATATAGCAGCATTTACTGTCTGATCATTTCCCAAAAGCTGCAAAGCTTTGCACTTATCAAGAAAACTGCATCCTTCTACTCAGCGTGTGAATCTACAACTAGGTCACCTCCCACCTGTACAGGGCAAATGCTTTTGCTGGAATAAAATATGTATGGGCAGCAATATGGTCTATAACTTAGTATGTACATAATGGAGTCATCTTGGATGTGCACTATAGTAGAAATTTATAGAAAGAAGGACACAAACAGTAGGAATATACTAGCCATAGAGCACATGGGCAAAACGAGATGAACCCAGGCATGAAATAAGTGATCCATTTGATTCCTGCCTGTATGGTTTTCTGCTAAGTGTTTTTGTGTCAAGAGCTGTGAAGTCTGAAAAGCCTGAAAGATTTATAGAGAAAAGCAAATTCATTGCAAGGGCTTAAGTAATGTTTTATTACTAGGAGATATCTAGACATTTGCAATAAATATAAATGTTTTATTTTAATGAAGGCAAAAACAATCATTAAAACGCAGCAATCTCCCCAGCCCCTTTTAGCTGGGGCACTGGGGCACACCACCCAGTACTTTTGAGTAACTGATGGGTGGTTACTGATCCATGAAGTTAGGTCACAAAACAGGGCCCACCTCCCAGCCTACTGCTTATTCCCACCCAGCTTAAAAAAATAGAGAGAATATTGTATTGTCTATAAATAAATGTCAAAGCAGAGGCACGACTAAATACAACAAGAGCCTGGTGCAAAATCAGAATCAGTCTTCTAATTTTTTAAAACAACCTTTAAAAATCGCATTTAGCCTCTTTACTATGCTTTAATAAAATAAAATGTAAACACCTGATCTGGCCTTCTACAAGCCCCAATAGTAATAAAATATAAGATAAAAAAAATAATAAGATAAAAAAAAGAGAAAAGGGAACCTAGAGAAAAAGAAAAGGAATGGTTTCCTCCACAGATACAGCATTGAAGTGAGCGTAGCCAGCTAAGAATGAAAAGGGAATTATTCTAATAACAGACGCAAATGAAGAAAAAAAGCCTCAAAACCGAATACATTCTTTCATTTTCAGGACTGATAAGCTGCAGTAAAGTACATTTCTGGGGGGTTAAAACAGGCTTTAGTTATAAGAAAAGGCTTTTTCAATCGTATAAAATAAATAGACCTTCAATAGGGATCCTTCAATGTATCTCTGAAACATCATAATTATGGTAAAAATAAATTTAAAGTTATCATGGGCAAAGAGATACTTTAAAGCAGAGGTAGGCAAACTAAGGCCTTTAGGCCAGTTACAGCCTAGCCAGTAGTTTGTTCCGACCTAACTCCCCCTGGCCGATCCGGCCTAATCACGGCCTCATGCAGCTCCTGAGCTCCCTTCCCTATTTACCGTGGCCGGCGTTAACACTTCCGCCGCAGGGGTACAACGGTAATATTCCCACTCCTCTGTATTCATTGCAGAGGAAAGGGATTTCCCTTCAAGGGGGCATTCCTGGTGAGGAGTGGAGCCATTAGGGTGGGACTCAAGAGAGTGTTCGGCCTAGTGTGTTCCTGCCTAGCCCTGCAATGGCCTAGTGGTCAAAAAAGTTTGCTGACCTTTGCTTTAAAGTATACCTATCACGAAACAAAAACATGGACTGCCATTGCCGGATTTCTTATAAGAAGGTCTGTTCCTTTAAATTATCAATAGAAGTCAACATCTACTGTGACATATATATGATTTTTTTCAAAATTTTTATTTGTAATAAAAAAAAAAACACTTTAATTTACATATCTATACACTATAATGATACCACTCAAAGGGTTCTATTTATAAAATAGGGCACCTGGTCAAACATTCCCTGGTAGCAATCAATTAGTGTCATTGAAACACATTAACGCTGAGTAATATGTTGGCGCTATTTAAATCCTGTTTATTATTTTTATTATTAATAATAATAATAATAATAATAAAAATTAACCAGTAATATTTCTGCTGCGGAATGTTTGAGGAAATGTCTGGGAATGACAGACACATCATTAATACCTGAAGGCCTTCCTCGTATAGAACTTGGATGGGGTCTAACCCTGTAGCCCCAGAACTGATTCCTATCATTATGTAAATTTGAAAGGGGGCACATACAGCAAGTTAAGGACATATTAGCACTTGTGTCTTTATGGAGCCCCATTTACTAACTATCTAGGCAGCATATGGTACAATACATACAGTCATAGCCAAAAATATTGGCACTCTTGCAATTATGTCAGAAAATGCACCACTTCTCCCAAAAAAAAAATTGTTGCAATTACAAATGCTTTGGTATTGTCACGTTTATTTCTTTTGTTGGCACTGGAAGAACACCAGAAAAGCAGAGAAAAAAACCTGAGACATTCCACACAAAACCTCAAAAACGGCCTGGACAAAATTATTGGCACCCTCAACCTATTACTTGGTAGCACACCATTTGGAAGAAAACACTGATATTAATCACTTTCCTTAACAATCAGTGAGTCTTCCAAATACTTGGATGAAACTCGTGTTGGGATTGGTCCTTAAGGTTTTATCTTGATTTTACAAAGCACATTTTTTTTAGGATACTGTAGGTGAAATAAATGAATTAGTTTAATGAATTGTTGCTGGTTTTGACTTTTTTATTATGATTATTAAACTGTATTGATATAGCGCTAACATATTATGTAGCGCTGTACAATATAATAAAATATTGGACACAATGGGCTAATTTTTGGCTAATGAACTGCCTGATACAGCATTTTGGGCCATCCCTGCTAAACTCCACCCACTCGATCAAACTCTCCCAATAATGCAGTAAAAATGCTATTAGCAATGCAGTCAGCTGACAGAGTAATCAATCATATCCTTTCAAACATTCTTTCTGCACTTAAAGTTACACAGGGGGTACAGCATATATTGGTAAAATTGATCTTTTTAATTTAATTTTAACTTCCTTTGCAGGCCAAGATCACAGTTCCTAACAGTTCTTTCTGTCTACAACTGCCTTTGGACCAGAATTAAAACTGCAATGATTGATGCATATTGCATTGTTGACATGCACTGATGCGCATTGCAGTAATAATTTAATTCAATTCAAGGAAAAGTGCGGTTTAATGCACTAAAATGCACCATGCATGTTTTGTTTTTTTTTTAAATCGAATGCATTGTTAACAGGTCCTACTAGAAAACAATATACCTTTGCCTATTCATAAGTTTAGCTGGGAATGTAGCAAAATAAATGGTGACACAACCAGCGTGAAAACACCCCGAGGAGGCGCCTATGTATAATTATGTCTGCAGATTCCAGCACACATATATATACTGAATGTGCCAGTAATGATTGATGTATGGGGCAATGCTGGCTGCATTAGGTCAATACAGAAAAGACAGGAAGGAAAGTCTGGTTATTTGATGGAATCAATGATCCGGTTCCCTCCCAGATCTCAGAGTTTGGGTGTATAATGCACAGATCTGTCCAACTGCCAATACGCAGGATAAGTATTCCCTTATGGTTATACTCCCACTTACTGGCTGCTTCTAAAACCAAAATCCTTTATATAAGATCAAATTCTATTAAGTGATGAGCTAAAAATGTTTGAAAAATATCACAGATCAGCACAATAAAAAACCCAGCTTGCCACAGGCTAAACCTAATTGTCCCCCCTACCTTCATCATATGGAAGTCCCAGCCTGTATGGGATTGGCCTACAGCTTCTATCTGCTGCAGCTCTTGTATACCGAACATTGGCAAGGACCAAGTGATGAAGACAAGGTGCGGGCTCTATGCCAAAATATCCATTAGCATCTCCATGGAGGGATTATCCATCACTCAGAAACCAAGTCCCTCTTTCCTACCCTGTCTCTTTTTTGGGTGGATATAGACACCATATTTATTTATTAAAAAGTAGAAATTTTGTGCTACCCCTAATTTAGCCTTATTTTTTTCTATTTTGAACAGTTGTGATATAAGAAATGTAGCTACACAAAAACACCTGTTGGACTAGCCAATCATTTTTTGCATATTAATGTTCTGCAAAATGAGGGGGTGTCAGGGGTGTAGAATTTACCTGCAGGTAGGTACCTCTTCCATATCTCAAGTTGAGATCCATGGCCTTGGGTTGTTACTAACCACAGTAGATGAAACCCAAGCCAACCCCTACCCATCCCCAATCGGTGTCTGCCCCAATTGACTTACTGGGGTCACAGCCAACGTAAACACGGTCCTTGCCCCATGCAGAACAGGCAATGTAAAATTGCATTTACTAAAATCCAGGACATTCCCAATGCTCTATTCCTTTAATGATTTCACCTTTTGAAGGTCATCTACATTTACAGCAACTTTTCAGCAGTATTTTGGAGGGGACACACCCTTGCCACGCCCCCATTCACAAATACCTAACTGAGCAAAAAATGGCCACAAGTGCTTTTCTACTAATTTCCCTTTGTACCATTTAATAAATAATACAGCCAATCATTGCTCAGATCAAATCTTTGGTGTCATTTATCTGCCAAATCCTGCATTGTTCTTACGGATATCTATACATCAGAATCAAAAGGAGGGACAATGGAAGAAGAAGGGACAGTCCCTGCAGGAACAGTTGTACGCTATGCTGTGCGTGCTGAATCATTCATCATTCTAAATAGAAATTCATTACACAGCAAATATATTACAAGTCCATTGTACATAAAATCCTATTTCATACATCTGCATTAGATATCCAGCAGATGATCCTGACAATACATAAATGTAGATCATATATAAAGTAGCAGAGACCCCATGAGAGGTACAATGGGGCGCAACTCACAAAGCCTGAACTCAAGGATAAGAAAGAATCTGCATTTGCAGCCATGTGACTGTCATTTTATTCTCATCCATATAAAAATTCTTGAAAAATTATTTATTTTTTTAATGAAGATCCTCATTCTTTGTGAATTAAATCTAATGAAGCGCATATAACAAGTCGCCATCGTGTCACTGTCCATTTTCCCACATAAAGACACAACAAAGGTGTGGCCTGGCCGTCTTCAAAGCTGAGGTCATGGTTGGATCCATGTTAAAGATACGCCATGTATAATGATCACCATCACAGCTATTATATTGTAATATATCAAAACCAACAACTGGGCCAGCTGGCATGACATGCTGTTACTTGTAGTCCCCCATCCAATCATAGATGACCTAGGCCTGTGATTATAAACGTTTAATAATAAAACATAACCGGTGATTGTCATCATCAATATCACCGCCAATGTGATCAGCAATAAACGCATAAAAGTGGGCACGTTACCAATACATGGCCCGCATACACATATGATTTACTCCATTACATGGCCAGCATGACTCATCCCTCCATCCGCAAACAATGAACCAAGCGGGTGTGTACAGGATTGACAATGCACAAAATATACTTTATTCTGCATTATTACATTCACTTAGTTTGCAGCTGATGAATAAATTAAAATAATAATCAGATTCCAATTTCAGATTGGATACATGGATTGCATGTAGATAACCAGGTAGGAATATTCTGAATAGATATACCAATGATAAAAAGATAAAACACAACTCTGCAGGAGAATTGATCTCTGTGAATAGAATGCAATGTAATTGAGGAGAATGGATGGAGTGCAGCAAGTGATGATGGTGACACAGGTGAATGAGGCAGCAGATTCACACAGCTGCTCCCTACAGTGCTGCGTGCAGCTCCCCCTTTGTCCACTGTGTGCTGCCATAGGCTCCTGTAGGGACCGCACTGCGGACTGCACCACGCCCACCTACCGCTCTGCTGCAAGGGCAATGCTGCATGGGTGCATGGCACAGGGGATCTGCCAACACGTGTGTGCTGAATCCAATGCATGGCACTGGGTTGGGTGCATGGCACAGGATGATGAATCCAGAATAAAGATGCTCCTGTGCCATGGCAGGGGAATGAGCAGAAGGTATATCTACCTATAAAGGGTGCATTGCCTATGGTGGGCATACTGGGCACAATCAATGAATGGGAGGGGCTGCCAGCTGTTAGATCTGCAGCCCACCACATGCCATGTACAGGAAAAAAAAGGGAGTGGCAGGATGACATTGTCTTTGTTCCCCCTGAATGATCACCTGTACCCGAACCACATGCCATGGCACCTTACCTCTCTCTATATTGGCGATGGCACACCTGAGCTGCTCCTCTGTCACAATCTCCCCGATCACCACCAGCAGGTAGAATTTAGTGTCTAGGAATCTGTGTGCCAGGCTGGGGGAGGACGGGGTGGGCATGGGGTGTGCGGTGGGCTCCGGCCCGGCTTCCAGCACAGTTGCCATCCTTGCACAGTGATCCCCCCGGGCTGGCTGCCTCTCCCTGGCCGATCTCCCCCAAACTCCAAGCCGAGATGTAGCTGGGAGCAGACAGGCGGGGAGTGAGCCGGGGAGGGGAGAGGAGCCGCCTTTTATATGCCGAGCCTGGGAGGAGAATCACCATAGCTCTATATTCCAACATCTGATGTCATCTGCAGCAAATCATCGCCTCCGGAACGAGGAGACAATACACACAGCAGGATAGCCGCACATGGACCAGTCGGAGGGGACCCATCAGAGATCAGGGCTCCATAGAGGAGATCACTGCATGCTCTGATCACTTATCATCATACACCTTATACTACTGTGACATTCCAAATATATATATATATAAGGCTGTATATGCCAATGTTACCCAACCAGGGTTCCTTGGAGTTCTTTGTGCCTCTTAAATCAGTTTAAAGTGTACCTAAACTTAGAAATTTCACTTTACATGAAAGGGTAGACAACCACCCTATGGCTACATCACCCATCCCAGGAGGCTCTTGGGTGCTCCTTCTGCTCATCTCTGTCATGCACATAAGGAGCCTTTACATCACAAGGGAAAAAAATTGCCGATCTCACTGCGCATGCGCAGCCTCCCGGGACACCTATGTCACAGATCTCGGGAGTCTCTTGGGTGCTCCTTCTGCAAATGCCCAAACATTTTAGGCATGCGCAGAAGGAGCCCTTTCGTCAAAAGGGGAAAAAAAAAATTTTTTCCCCATCTACATTACCCGATCTCGCGCCTGCATAAAAAGAAGGACCCGGAAGAAGAGGAGAAGACGATGGCGCCTGGAGCACCGGCCCGAAGATAGATACCAGGATGACTCAGATCCTCATGAAAGACACCTCTGGATTGATCGACTGCTCTGCGGGATTGAAGGTAAGTGGATTTTTTTTGTTGCGGGTGACTTTTGAGTTTAGTTCCACTTTAAGGTATTCTAAAGAAGGTTCCACTTCCACTATTCCTTTCTTATCTATGGGGATATTTAGAGAATAAATATTTAAGGATGAGTTTAGAGTTCTGGATCCACCTCAAATCTTACACAAAATTTGCATTCACAGCCCTCCTATTTGCCCATTGTCACTAAGACAGAAAAGAGGCTCTTGGGTGCTCCTTCTGCGCTTGCATGAGCATGTGAAAAGGTAAAAAAAATGGCCGATCTCACGCATGCACAGTGAGATCCGCAAGTTTTTTTCAACAGACGTCACTCAATCTTGTGCCCGGGTCGGAAGAAGATCCTAGAAGGAGAGGAGAAGATGTCGGCCCGCTGCCTCGGAGACGGATACCAGGATGACGCGGGACCCAATACAAGAAAGCTTTGAACCGATCGACTGGGCTGCAGGATTGAAGGTAAGTGTATTTTTTGGGGTTTTGCGCATTTTTCAGTTTACTTCCTCTTTAAGTGACCTTTTTGGCTGTTTGTAAGGGTGACATTTTCCCACTGGTCAGCAATATATGAGACATTCTTCCCACTGACCAATATACTGTGACCTGTCAATATAGTAATTATGGAAGGAGTTACCTGAAGACCTGAAAGGGATCCCTATGTTTCAAGGGTCCAGAAACTCGGCTCTATTTTATGGCTATGCTGGTCATGTTGGAGTTGTGCCAAAATGTTGTCCTAAAATAAAAAATAAAGTAACCCTTGTGTCTGTGTTTTCTTGTTACATTGTATCCTTTACAAGGACAAATTTGTACAAGGACACTTTGTTTCTAGGTGTTATAGAACTGAAACTATGAAAATGACCAGGAGGTGGAGGTTCCTGGGAGAGGAGACATGGAAAATCTCATTTGCTAAAACAAAATTTTCCCCCAGGTCCTGGTGGCTTTTTGTGTTTTGCCTACATTGATCAGCACATGAGCCATGTAATGTGGAGCCCATGTGGAGACAATGTAACTCCTCAGGGGGACATCATCAATGGCCACTGAAGGACAAAGAAGATTGCAGTGAACTTGGAAGAGCTGGCAGAATTCAAGATCTGTCACTGCCACTGTGCTAAGAAATAAGGATTTCCTGAGCATCCCTGTGGATTATGGCAAAAGCTCACCCACACTGGTAAACAGGATTAAATTAGTGCCCACATTTTGCACAGCACTGAACATTAAATAGGGGTAGCAAATGACAGATACAGGCAGTGACACAAGAGGAGAGGACCCTGCCCGGAAGAGCTTACAATCCAGGAGGAGGGGGAAGTAACACACAATAGGAGGGGGGATATGTAATGGAGGGAAGTAGTGGGGGTTTAAGAGACAGAAGATGGGTATGCAAGTTTGAAAAGTTGGGTTTGAATGCTTTTTTTTAAAATGAGCGGAAAGTAGGAGCAAGTCAAATTGGACGAGGGAGACCATTCCAGACAGTGGGAGCAGCTCTTGAAAAATCTTGGAGCCGTGCGTGTGATGAGGTTATGAGTGAGGAAGTCATTAGTAGGTCATTGGAGGAGTGAAAAGAGCAATGAGCTTAGTTCCATTTTAAAGCCCAACTGAATTTTCCCTTTAAAGTAGAACTCCATCCATTCTCAATATTCACATTCCACCCACCCCAGGTAGCCCCCTCTATCCTTTACACATCTTTTTTTGTTGTTGCAGTCTTCTAGATGAAATCACTCTACAATCAAACTACTTCTGCTTTCTTCTTTAGCAGTAGTTAGGGGTGGTCATTTTTTTAGGGCTGAGGGACAGTAACATAGATGTCAGTTAGCACAGTACAAGATCAAATGACATAGGCAGAAGAAGGGCAAAGAAGATGCCGGCCCCTGACGAAGGAGGATTCCAGGACGGAGAGATCAACGCGTTTGCTAAAGTAAAGGTGAGTAAGCTTTTTTTACTTTATTCTGCTTTAAGTGTTTTCCAGAGCTTACATATTCTTATGATATAGGCTGTAACACCAGATATCTTACCTGCTCCCCAATTTGAACAATAGAATGGACCTAATTTAGAAAGGGATAAAGTTATATGAAGTGAACTGGTCTTGGGTAAAAGCAGTAAACAATGTGCATGGGTAAATCTATTTTTATTTGCATTTCAAAAGGTAAATTCCAACAGCACATTCATAAGAAAGAACAATATGTAAATAAAGCATCCAATAAAAACCACAGTAAGAAACACATATAATATAAAACAATATAAATACGGGGAGGAGCTAGGGGTGAGCAGCAGTGAAATTACGAAAATAAAATAATTGAATTGAATATTATTATAAATGAACACAAACTCAGCTTGGCTAGAGTCTATTCACTTTAGTAAATCGGCCCCTATGTGTCTTCTTCCACATTTACTGCAGAATCTTCTATGAGTTGAGTCCAGCAGCATTGGTTGTATATCCTTCTCTTTCTGTGCCTCCCCCTACTGAGGTGCCCCGAGTGATTGCATCTCCTACCTACTGGCCATGGTCATAAACCTGGACAAAATTCCAGCTCTTAGGTCCTGGCACTAAGTAGTATTAAAAACCATTAAGCCAGTTGTCTTTTTTTACGGATTAGACCATAGAGCTGGGAAAACTTTATCATGTTATTTCTATGTACTTATTTCACTGGGGAACAATTTCGAACAAATTTTTTGTTGACTTCAATTTTTTACTTATTTACACTAAAATAGGTATGCTGATTCTGAAAGTGCAGTTAGTTTACTTCTTCTCGTCAGTTTTTTTCTCTACCGCCTATATTATTGCGATTACTGTAGCGTGGATTTTTACAGGCGATTCATTTACACGCAATACAGTTTGGTCAGAAGTTGTGCCCTGCTCTAGGTAGTGAATAGGCAAAATTTATTTTTCTACCTACACATTTATTTCCTTTCTTTCAGATCATGTCTGGCTCTGCTGTTTCACGCGGTAAGTGCCTAAATAACCCTGATTCATTTTGTTATATCTGTGGCAGTTTCACCGTTCCCAGTCAAAGGGTGAACATCAGCACAATTGTAGAGCCCAAAGTTAAACTTGGTGATCAAGATAAGTCTTGGGCCCCTCATAAGGTGTCGAGGGTTTACGGATGTGGACAAAGGGAACACATGATAAGATGCCATTTGTTATACCTGGTTTGGCGAGAGCCAGTAGATCTTTTCAGTGATCGTTACTTTTGTATAGTGAAAACTTCAGGATATAACAAGAAAAATAAATGTAACATAGAGTATCCTAGTCTACCATCGGTTATACGCCCAGCAGCTCATTCAGATGAAATCCTAGTGCCGGTTTTCGTTATACTACCCTCTATTGAAGAACATGATTATGGTGATGAACTAGGTGACAACAATGAAGAGTTTGAAAATGAAGAGGACTCTGTAAGGGATTTGATCAGCATGAGTTGAGTGATGTGGCACGTGATTTGGGACTATCGAAGAAGGCTTCAGAACTCCTGAGAAAAACTTACCGTATTTTTCGGCGTATAAGACGCACCCAATTTTAAAGGAGGAAAATCTAGAAAAAAAAGATTCTGAAAGATTATTCCCCTTCTGATCACCCTGTGCCAATTTAAATTCCCCTTCTGATCACCCTGTGCCAATTTATCCCCTTCTGATCACTCTGTGCCAATTTATCCCCTTCTGATCACCCTGTGCCAATTCAACCCCTTCTGATAAATTGGCACAGAGTGATCAGAAGGGGTTGAATTAGCACAGGGCGATCAGAAGGGGATAAATTGGCACAGAGTGATCAGAAGACGATAAATTCCCCACTCTGTGCCTATTTATCCCCTGCTGATCATCCCTTCCCACTTACCGGTCCGTTTCTCTCCGCCGGCTTGCTTCCGTTATCGCGGGGGCACGCTTGCTCTCCCAGCTTGCTTCCAGGATCGCGTGTGCAGGCTTCTCCTCGCTGGGTCTGCAGGAAGGCAGAGACACGCACTGCAGCCAGGAGGAGAGAAGACGAGAAGCACGCAGGATCGTGGGATCGCGGTATCGGGTAAGTATGTTACCGGTTTTAATTATTTTTTAAACCTGCATTCGCCGTATAGGACGCACCCACTTTTCCCCCCCAGTTTTGGGGAAGAAAAAGTGAGTCTTATACGCCGAAAAATACGGTACTTGAAAAAGGAACAAAGGTATCGTACTTTCCAACCAGAGAAATTGCATTGACAGTGGCTTTGTGTATTGCAATAACATACCTGGTTTAATGGAAGAATTGGGAATTCTAATCTTTAACTGTATATCTGAATGACGACTATTCATTAAAGTGTGTCCTCCTTCACAATGGCAATATATTTGGGTCAGTCCCAATTGGCCATTCAGTTTCCCTTTGTGAAGAATATTCAGACATAAAGAGAGTCATTGAGTTGTTGCAATATCACCAACACAATTGTGTTATCTGTTTTGACCTTAAAATGGTATGCTTCCTTCTTGGTCAGCAACATGGATACACCATTCCTGTTCCCTGTTATCTGTGCATGTAGGACAGCAGAGCTTGTGAGAGGCATTGAGTGGAAAGGAATTGGCCTCCAATATCTGCCCTAAAACCAGGTGATCCAAACATTCTACATGAGCCACTTATTGATGATAGAAAGAATATTATATTCCCACCTCTGCAAATTAAACTGGGTCTGATGAAGCAATTTGTTAAAGCTTTGCTAACTGAAGCAGACTGTTTCTAGTACCTCATGTTGGCATTTCTTAGCCTGTCATTTGAAAAAATAAAGGCAGATGTGTTTGATGGTCCACAGATTTGGCAGCTCATGAATATCTTATAAGGACAATGTCAGAAGTCGAAAAGAATGCTTGGTTATCATTCAAAGCCATTGTCAATTACTTTGTTGGAAACACACAAGCAAATAATTACACAGAAATTGTCCAGAAACTCTTGGAAAGCTACAAAATGCTTGGTTGCAAAATGAGCATCAAGGTGCATTTTCTGCATAGCCATCTTTGTAACTTCCCTGAAAACCTTGGTGCAGTCAGTGATGATCAAGGTGAACGATTCCACCAAGATTTGAAGGTCATGGAAAGACGTTATCAGGATAGATGGATGTACATATGATGGCTGACTATTGTTGGAGCATCCGGTGGGGTTGTCCTAACACTGAACACTCCAGGAAAAGCTATAAGAGAAAATTTTTACCTTAACTGCTTTACCGATCAATTTTCAAATGTTTTACTGTAAAAAAATGTCATAGAGTATCAATAAATCCTTTGTATGAACAAAATAAATTTAAATAAACAGTACATTCAAGGTATTATTTCATTATTTTGTCATTGTATGTAAAATTTGTATGTTTTTGCCAAAAATGGAGGATGCCCTGTATCGTAAAAACTAAATGTGAGGTCATTTCTTTTTTATTTACTTTTGGATAGAATGTGGAAGAGTTTGGTCATCTTTTTATCATTATACAAAAGAGGCCCCCAGCATTCTTTAAATAAAAGTACAACTTAAATGTCCCAGCTACTAAAAACAGAGGTTTTGGTGGCTTACATCTGCAAATACAAGTTGACATTACTGCAGTGCCAAGACACACCTAAAAGGTAATGTTTATAAGGGTTTTATTGCTTGCTGTGTCCTCACTGAGGAGCGTCACCTTCTCTTTTTGACCTGTTGATTGTCCTGAAATGTAATGTTTTAGTGGTCAGCTAGGGCAGAAATAGTTAGGGGGGTCATCCAAGACACAGAGACAACTGTCCATATTTGGAGAGATTTCCCTTTACTTTTTGCTGTGTATTCAATACAGAAAATTAGAAATATCCCTCCACAATAGGAACAAAAAAAAACAAAACAGGTTTTAGTCACTCATTACTCCATTCTAAACTAAAATAAGTTTTAGATTTCAACTTTAATTCCATCCAAAACAGTCTTGTTAGCTTTTCCTTGATGCCCTATTGATACCCCCGGGGAAATTATTTCTTTTCCATTCTCTTTTTTTCCATATGTTCCCTTTACACCGTGCCTGGAGAAACTCCATACGGTATACTTTAAACAAACAAACCATATCTGGGGGAAGTTCATATTTTTTAAATTCTTTTGGACATGCTTGGTTGTTTAAAATAAACATGGTTTCACTCAACAAAGGGAGCCAATAATGAAAAATGAATTGGGTGTTCTACAAACATGTAGCATTGAATGCCAATCTGTGTTTTCTGATGATTTACAAAAAATAATTTTTAGAATAATCACCTTACAAAAATTAATTCACTTAGCTTAGCAAATGCAGTGATAGTTCATGTTGCAAAAAATACTCTAACCATGAGCAAGGAAATCTAAAATTTGTTTTTTCCTTGCACATAATGGAATGGCTGAAGTCAGCAGAATTTCAACTCATTTACAAAAATTACTGAAGTATCCATTGCAGGAGGAGACAAACGAAACATATGCAATACACAGAGGATCGCAGCCCCTGAGGAAGCTTTTACTAAACTAAGTTTATTCATCCTTAAAATGGTCAGGGGCATTTTAAAAGCCACACGGTCTAGACAACTGCATTAATGGACCTGGCATCCATGTATGGGCAAATTAATCCTAAATGTATGTCAGGGCAGATCAGAAAAACAATTCCCCCATGTTTTATGTCGTTAAAGTCTCTACACAGAAATATATATTTTGATATGTCAGAAACAGTTCCTACGTACCTGTTGTGCTGTTGCTACTCCCTAGAATCTTAAACCTGTCCGGTTGTCTCTATACAACCCCTCTTATTCTCCTTCTGGTAGGACAGCTCTTTTTTCTGGCAGGACCAAAAGGCCAATGAAAAAAAAACATTTCAATGAAGTGAATAGGATCAAACATAAGAAGGGTATTGTTAGGGATTACATACACATTTTGCCTTCCTGTGGATGAACTGGGGTAATAGGGTACATGAATAAAAGGTTGTATTCATTGTTTAATGTACTCAATAGACATCTGTCTTTTTTCAATCTAATTATGTAGCTGCATCCATTTGGAGAAATTTTTCATTAAAATCAAGTTCCGGTGACTCCTTGACCTTAGCATTGTAAGGCTGTGAAATCTCTCCAATGTTGACACAAAGCAGCAAAAGATTTAAGACTTTTCTTTTGTTTTATATCCCAGTTTGAGAGATTTTCTCTTACTTTGGCTTAAACAAGTTTACCTATATCTTTTAATTTACATTTCAGTCTTGTTGCCATATTTTGGAGCACATGTATTCATCAATACTCCTTCTCTGTGCTGTGATGTCATTAAAGCGTACCTAAACTCTGAATTTTCACAAGACAACCCTAAAAATTCTGTTTTGTTTTTTTTTTTTATTTTTTAAGTGCAACACCTTTTTTTTTCCCAATAAATTTTTAGTGATTTTTCAAAATAATAAACACATACAATAAACGTGACACACAGATATACCCGTATAAACAAAACAAAAAGTGCACATAATAAAACCAATGTTAAATTTCAAGGTTAGCCTGCAACTTTGTCTAAGTTTTTAATTTTGTCCCTCTGTGTATTTGAGTTTGACACCCCTGGCCTAGGCGATCATGAATGAATGGGAGCGTGGAGCCTCCCGGGACACCTATGTTACACATCCCGGGAGTCTCTTTGGTGCTCCGTTTCGTCAAAAGGGAAAAAAATTGCCAATCTCACGCATGTGCAGTGAGATGGGCAAGTTTTTTTCACATCTACGTCACCCAATCTCGCATCTGTGTCGGGTGGAGTAGAAAGAAGAACCCGGAAGAAGAGGGGAGGATGGCGGCGCCCGAGAACCAGCCCGAGGATGGATACCAGGATGACGCGGGACCCGATAAAAGACACCTCCGGACGGATCGACTGCTCTTCGGGATTGAAGGTAAGTTTTTTTTTTTTGTTTTGGATGACTTTTGAGTTTAGTTATTTAAGTTATTTTAAAGAAGGTTCCGCTTCCACTATTCCTTTCTTATCTATAGGGATATTTAGAGGATAAATATTTAGGGATGAGTTTAGAGTTCTGGATTCACCTCAAATCCAGAAAATCTGTTATAAGCTATCCAAAAAAGCTTTTTAGGATATTGAAATAACTCAGATTGTGATATTGTTGTATTTAAACCAGATAACTGTAAAAACTGCATCCACAGCAAGTATGCAGTACTAGAGCACAGTTATTTAGACTGTTTGTGAAAATGATACTGTTCAAATGTATCCCCCAAACTTGCAGAGAATTTGTGTTTTTTCTATATCTCCCTTGACGTCACATGTTGAGGATCCTCACTGAATGGTATTTTCTGCATCGGTACATTGCTTCTGCATTTGTTCCTCATGTAGAGGCCTTAGTTGACCAAATATTTTGAATTAGCATAAGTGATGGCTCATGTTTGTTCATACTGTGCCTATTATTGTGTCTTTTCAATTGAGCAAATATCTATATACCAAAAAGTGGTGTTTATATTCATAAATTGGTGAATAAAAGCAAAC
>NC_092863.1:76289765-76297269 GCF_032062135.1 Pyxicephalus adspersus | reverse complement strand
ATATATATATATATATATATATATATATATATATCATATAGTTTTAATTGAAGCACCATTGGTATGCAAAGATTAAACATGTAGGTATCAGGTCCCAAATTTTATGTGGTTTTAACATATAAAAATTTGGGAATGTAATATTTATGTTGATTTCACTGTCTATATATACTTCAGTACAGTGTCACCACATCACAATAATAAAATATGTGATACTCCAGGAGTCTCTTGTAATTTGTGTATAATGTTAAATATTGTGATTTGGATGTGATCCGCATTCTGGCTCGTGATGGTTTGAATTGGGTGCGTCCTAAATGCTGCCAGCTGTTTTATTATTGCTAACTAAAATATCAGTGCAGAGTTACGTATCAAATGGCCAGTGAAATTTCAGCTAAAATATTGTATTCAAAAACATTTTTTCAATGGCTATAAAATATATAATATTAATATTAAATCTATCCTCATAACTGTACTTTAGTACTATAATAAACATTGCTGCTGATGGGGAAAATGGATTATAAATTAGAGGGACTTTATTGTGATATGATTTTATTCTATAAACTAGTTAAATAATACCTGTAAATACTGGTAGCTGTAGTAGATTGTTCAGAAGTCAGAGAGTTTCAGAAACATAAAAAATAGATGATATTAGGTAAATGGGTAAATGTATGTATCTCAAAGCAAATTTTTTATTTAGTATTTTTTTTAGTAAAAAAGGAAAAATATCACCCTGCAAAAGACACCCTATTTTTATACTTACCAGTACCTAGGATCATTAATCACTTTAATCACTTGCAGAGCAAACCAGTCAAAAGATTCTTCAACACTTTCAGGTATTTCAGTTGTGGTTAGATGTGGTCTGTGGTTCTGTTCAGATGCCCCATGTCATTATTGTGTATTGAAGGGGTGTAGGGGTGGATTGAAACCTTGTGGTAAGGGATGGGGTTATGTTATCAGATGTTAAGAACTTTTGGATGGCTTTGCTCTGCAAACACGGAAGATTCCAAAAATCTGGCTTCTATTTAAATATTCAAAACTATATAAACCAGTGTTCCTGAAGTATTGCTTTAGGATCCAAATCAAGTTAAAGATCTGTTTGGCATGTATTTATACTTGACTTTGTGTCCAAGCCTAAAATCAGTACATCAGCGTTGAGTGATACCACACTATTCATGACAGCACAAACACATATAGAGAGCCAAGGCACACCTGAGAGTGCAGAACAAATACTCAGAACTAGTTGTAGAGTTTACTATTAAAAGAGTTTTGTTCTGACTTTACTAAAACTTGCAGTAAAAGAGGGCAAATAAGAGTTTCAGGTCCACTTAGGTTTGCACATGGGGACTATCACTGAATTCCTGCTACTGAGGTCTGAACTGGGCTTCATTTACTGGGGTCTGCCTTGGTGGGTTGTCACTGGGGATGACTCTGGGGGGTTGTTACAGAGGGGCCTATTACTTAGGTCTGCATTGGAGGTCTGAAATGAGGGGGTCTGTCACTAAGGTCTGCAATGAGGGGATCTGGGACTTAGGTCTTCACTGGGTTCTGTACTTAAGGTCTCCAGTGGGGGGTCTGTCATTGAGGTCTGCACTGGGATTCTGATACTGAGGTCATCACACAACACAGGATAATCAGCTCCATTAAGCCACATCTAATTTTCCTATCTGTGTGCCCAGTATTATTCCATCTTAATATTTTTTTCTTCAAGTGTAAATAATAAAAATACAAGTATACATGCATTTATCTCAGAATGAACAGGGCCCACATGAGATGATTCAATGGATAAGGAGTGGTAGGGTTTAATCTAAAACCCAGAACAGGTGTTGGATTTTCTTTGCCAGAAGTGATTATTCTTTAGTGGGACACCTCCCACTCTTTTACCTACTTCATGGAACATAACAAGCTGCTGGATAGTGATCATTTCAGGAGACAACCATTAAGTGTTTGTACAGAACCTAATGGCCTACTGTCTGCTGCGCTGCAAAAAAAAAGATCAGAATACTGCATGATGACAAATTAGTGATGGGTGAATCTTAACACCAAACAGGTACTTACATCCATATTTGCTGCGTCTGGTTTTACACTAGCTACCCAAAGGAATGAAAGTGAAGGGAAATGAAAGCCAAAAATAATGAAGTGAAAAAGTTTGAAATACTTACTCCACCACCCACTATCTACACAATTACAATTACAGTTTTGTTATTGAGTTTAGATTGGCTTTAATGCCTCCTCGTATGTCTATAGCATCATGCTATTATTTCAAGGGAACATGTGAGTTAAATATGAGTTTGGTAGCTCATCAAAACACCTGTTTATCTATCTCCTGCCCTGGTGAACTGGTAATGTGGGCCTTTGGGCCCTGCTGCATAGGTGGATCTTGTATTTTGCCCCTACTGCTAACAGGTTCAGAATACTATAACAGGGGTAATTGGTGCACAAAACAGTAGACTCCCAGGACATCTGTGATGGTATCCTTTGCAAAAAGAAGTCTTAAGCCCAGCAGATCTCAGGGAGGGGAACATACAAAGTGGTATGCATATATAATGTTATGTTTCTGCTGATACTCTGCCTGCCTCCCCACACAGCTTTCCTATAAAGAGAAGGGTGTCCGTGCAGCCCCTGTATTAGTTTTGACTTTGCTTAGCCAGTTGAAACTCAGGAGGAACTTAGTGACTTGGTGTCTGATGTCAGAATAAAGTGGTTTAGGAATGGAGAATAAAAATAGTATTATATGTAATATTTGAATTGTGGTGATCACGTATATATATATGTGTGTGTGGGTGTGAAGGTCAGTGTATATATATATATATATATATATATATATATATATATATATATATATATACATATATATATATATATATATATATATACACATACAGTATACAGTATTAAGTTACATTTCTACAAACAGTATTACAGCATCACCTACAACATTACCTATTACATTCAGGTTTTATGAATCCTATGTGGGGGGTAACCAAAGATGTATTCGGTACTCTAAAATTATAGATGATGTTTTAGAAACTTAATGTTTAATACAGCCAAGTGTCCAATGCATGGGAAAAAAACAAAATCACACATCCATGTTGTATTGAAGTTCCCAGGAACAGTGCAACCTAACAAATTAGTTATTCATTATTGCACACTATCCCAGCAGCATTTAAAGTATTTACCTTTTTCTCTCCTGCTGCTATGTTCATTCTAGTAGTAAAAGTTGAGTTAGTTAAATAATACACATACATACACAATACCTATGGACTCCATTGTGTGACAATGGTAAATGGTTTAGCACTATCACATGAATTGAGTCCCATGCTTCTTCATACCTGTAAGTACCTGGTGCTTTCTTGAGCTCTCAGTGATTAATTAAGCAGTGGAATTGTAAAGGACAGGGATAAGACCTGTAGTTGTTACTGAACTACAAGTTTGATGGATCACCCAGGTTCACTGATAAAAGCGTATTTTTACAGTCTTGCAGATCTTTAATATATCAGGCCCTATATTTCAGCTTTTATTTCAGCTTGGTGTGAACCTAATCGTTTTGAGAATCAGGCAAGGACAACTACAATGAGCTTACTTATTGTATTATTGTCATAGATGATCCAGGAGGGCTCTTACCCCTGCAGGAAAAACCACTAGAAATACCTAAGTGTACTTCGAAGAGACCTCTTCTTGCCAATCTTGCTTTTGCAAAACCTATTATTATTATTATTATACAGTATTTTTATAGCGCCATCATATTACGCAGCGCTGTACAGAGTCCATAGTTGTGTCACTATGAGCCTATGAGCTCCTTTAAGGTCCTCAAAGATTTCCCAACATCCTGGAACAAAATGAAAAGTCTCAAACTGCACATGTGTATTGAAGTTACTGTTGAAGTTATGAAACAGAAAATATACTTGATCAACTAACATTAAGAAACAACTTTCTGCTTAGCAAAGCCTTGTGTGCCATGCTGTTATATTGAGAATGAACAGAATGACTTAATCTGAGAAGACAGGTTCTCTTTAAGTGATGGTTTTCTATCTTTATTGATGACAGAGGCAGATATGTGTTATGTAAACATACCGCTACGTAGTATACTGTATATATACACACACAATGAAAATGTAGCTTGGATTAGTCAGCTAAGGCTGAAAAAGCCATAACAGATCCTGTAGGAGGGGTGAAGCCATTGGAATAAGTGCAGTTACGGATCTTCTGACATTCATTTTCATATTATTATTGATTTCTTTCTTCTGGCTTGGTTTCAGGCTGCAGCCATAAACATTCCTGACTCAGTAGAATACATTTTAACCATCTGATTTCAGACTGAGGCTTAGAGAAGTCAATGGAAGTCATTCTCTTATACATGTTAGCACAACAGTGCAATTTAATAGTGTATACTAAGCATGTGCACTGATATTTCTAAATGTCCCTGTGTCATGATCAGTATCAGTCATTGGTCAAATGAGACAAACAATTCAATAATAATACCAACAATAAACATGTGGTAATGTATCACAACACACAGCATTTTCAAAAAGTACTTATGTGCAGTCTGTAATAAAACAAAGCAACCCATCAGATTTCACCTTTTCACCATCAGATTTTCACCATCAGATTTTCACCATCAGATTTCAACCCTCAGATTTCACCTTGTAGAAATTGCTGGTTGTTTAGAATAGCCTAATTAGCCCTCGCTAAAAATGGCCAAATACAGGTGAATACTTCCCATGGGGATATTATGTGCCCATACTCAAGCTAGACGGCCAAGCATTTGAAGTTGCTACAAACTCACCAGGTTGGAAAATATGTATGTATAATACATGCACATATGTCTGCCAGTGGCAATCATAATAGGAGTAGGACAACTTTTCTCATCTTTCTTTTATTGGGTAACCCTTAAAATATTTTCTGGTGTTGGGGAACCCCTACTATGATCAATTGATTGAAAAATGCTGTCTGCATTGCATGCTAGTGGAAGAAATGCATGTGAAGTGTGAAGAAAGCTAAAAAGGTCCTTGGATTCATGCAGTTGGCTCTGCCTGGTGGTCTTGACCCTGGAACTATGCAGATATGGTCTCCCTCAGGAGGTCAGCTACAACTGATGGAACCCCTGACAACTTCTGGAGGAACCAAAGTTGTGGACCTCACAACTCAGAATTATACAATACAGGCCACTTACATCCTTAATCACATCATAAGTATGGGCTCCTGTTACTAGAATCTAAAGTGTGGGAAGATTTAGGTTGTTACCCCCTATGCCTTGTAGACTATATTCTTGTGGTTTTCCCCTTCTTCTTAGACATTTCCTATACAATGGACACTTGAGTTTGATGTTACCTGAAGTTTGTGAAAAATGTTAATATTTTATTTTTGTTCTATTGCAAATTAGAACTGTTATAATAAAGGAAATTTAAAAAGGAATCTAAACTTTGGAAGCTGTGAGAATTTGTACCAAGCCACCCAATAAATCGTATAGATATAGTATTGTAATAAATAAATGAATAGTATTGTCATAAATAAATGAGCCCATACGTTTCAGAAAGGCAATCATACAGCATCTCTGCCCTTGGTTTCAATACACATATGATACTGTAGCTATTTTATACAGTATCGGGCAGCATTCTGGCCTTTGTAGCGCTAGGTCCCAGGTTGGAATCTCGGCCAGGACACTATCTGCATGGAGTTGGCAGGTTCATTGGCTTCCCTCTTAGTTGACCTTAGACTGTATAATGACATATGACTATGGTAGGACATTAGATTGTGAGCTCCTTTAAGGGACAGCTATTGACATTACAATGGACTTTGTACAGCGCTGCATAATATGTCAGCTCTATATAAATACTGTGTAATATTAATAGTAAAAAATGACAAAAGGCTGGTCATTCTGTTCAGTCACTATTGTAATGCATACATGTTTCAGACAGAAGAGTCAGAGAAGGGCCTGTTTTAGACTTACTGAAAATAATGGTGTCACCTCCCTGTCTGCAGCCTAACTTTTAAATTTTAAATTTTAAATTGACTAACAATGAAAAATAGAAACACATTGATATGGAATTATCTGTGCTCATTCTGCTTTCTTATTCTGTCAGCATGTCCACATCAGCACATGTGCATGCAGTAAAGCCTGATTGGCTCCTCTGTGTTCAGTGCAAAATATGACAGAACATTTATATCAACATGGAGTCAGGAATTCCTGTGTGTATGTAACAACACATATAATCATTTTTAGAATCAAGGTTTAGATCTGCATTATTTTATGCTTTATAATCTGCTAAGAGTTAAACCTAAATTATCCCTTATTTGAATCATTTCCCTGTGATTACCCCCTTATAACTACCTTTGTACTTGTGCTGGGACTGATCCCCCATATAGAAACCATTAGGCACCAGGACTGGCTGGCTCATCATCTGTATTACTTGGCAGTGGGCTCTGAATCTGTATGAAACCATTTTATAGTTCAGAGTAATAAAATAATTTTCACAGTATTTCATAAAGTTAAATTTTAACATATTGTCAGTATTAATACCATAATAATTTCTGATCTGTCTATTCTAAAACATAAGAAGTAACAGAATATAAAGCTGTTTTTTTAATTGCAGATATAGAAATAAAGAAGACAGAGACATCACACAGCAAGGATGACTGTTATATCTTTATATAGAGATCTCAGTACTGAATATGGAAATTATTGTACTGTTGAGTCATTGTCTGACCTGTTGTCTTACAGCAGCAAGTAATTTGGCTCCTGTGCAGCAGATTTTATGGCCCACAATGCTTTGCAGCTCCACCAGAGACACTTGCAGTAGCTCCAGACATCATTTTGCTGCAATCTGTTTTTAGCACATGATGTATAGCAAGATCCAGAAAACTGGTAATGCTTCAGGCTCATCCGATAAAGCACAAATATTACGACATGCTGGGGAAACAATGCCAAATACCTACTGTACTTTCTTAATGTAGGTAATTCTCCCACTTACTTATAACTTCTAATGTTCAGACTGGAGTGATGGATTCCTGGGTCTACACAGCTGCAGTAATCTCTGTGAGGGAATTGCAATTTCCATATGGGGATATGGAAAAATATTTTAAATCACAGAGATCCAATACAACTTTAAAAGTGTGTTTTCATTAAAGAATAAAATAAGGAGATCTTACATAGTTACATAGTAGGTTAGGTTGAAAAAAGACACAAGTCCATCAAGTTCCACCACTAGGGGAATAAACATATCCCAGATATAAAACACTATAAGACATAGTTGGTCCAGAGTAAGGCAAAAAACCCTGGTACAATTTGCTTCAACAGGGGAGCAAGCTAGATCAGCAGTCACAGTTATTATTACTTTAAAGCCTTAATACCCAGTTATATTCTGTGCTTCTAGAAAAACATTCAGCTTTTTCCTAAAGCAATCTTTAGTAGTTGCTGAATCTACTTCCTGAGAGAGCCGATTCCACATTTTCACAGACCTTACAGTGAAGAATCCCTTCCTTATCTGGAGCTTAAACTTCTTTTCCTCCA
>NC_092863.1:76259763-76289496 GCF_032062135.1 Pyxicephalus adspersus | reverse complement strand
TTATGTATCGATCTCTGCAGTCTAGGTGGGCTGTGTGTATAAATTATGTTTTATATTATGCAAATACTTAGGTTGCCTTGGCACATTACTGGAGCTGAACACAGCAGCCAATATTTCAAAATATTGCACCAGCTTGTAAAAAAATGCAATAGTATCACTGTAGGATTATCTGTGGAAGTGACTAGAGGGTATGTATCATTTTACTAGCTCCTTCTTTTGTTTCTACTGCAAAATACTGAGCACTTTCACATGGGAGAACATTGAGCAGCCAATCACTAGGACTCAGAACTATCACATGACTGCGAGTGGTGACTCCATTGACACCTGTAAGCTCCACCACTAACTACAACCAGGTACTTTGCCATGGCAGCTACAGAAGGAGCATTGAGGGGGACCATATTTTTATTGAAGGTTAGGTAAGAGCAATACAAAAGAAAGGAGTGAGGAATAAAAGAAAATGGTCCATATCAAACATTCCAAAAATATATATTTATCTGTGACACAAAGCTTGTATCACATAACCAAAATTACATACAAAGAAGGTACATTAGTATAAACATTGTATAACAGAAATATGAGGTAAAAGCCCAACAATGTCATATAAACAAAGCAATAGAAAGAGCAATTAGTGAACAGTAGACCACTTAGGACTGCCAACCTATACACTGCATACAGTCTATTTACGCAGTAAAAAAGTATCCTAGCAGAGAACCAAGGAATTCCATATGGTCCCAACAAATATATGGTAGGAAATAGTAAAAAAGTAATTAGAACTATAGAATAGAATTAAATAGAAAAGAAAGTGACAAACCATGAGAAGATGGTAGAAAGAAGAAATAGGGGAAAATAAAAAAAGAAAGATAAAGGTTCCAGGAAACGGGGGATGGGGAATATATCCATAATTTCACTTCTTTTTTTAAATCTGCAAGGTTTCTGAAGAGACAATCTGAAATTTCTGCTACAAAGCCTTGTTATAGAGTAACTATGCTCTGTTCCAGTCTCCCAATCGTGTTTCTGCATCTCCATCGGGAAGCCTGACCAGAATATTATTAGAGGGTCATCATTGGAAAAAAAACCCTGGATATTATTATTGAAACACAGTTCTTTAGCAAATGTAATTTTTGGGGGGTTTATATCAACTTTAAAACCTGAGTCAGAGCAGCAATAAAAATTACCCTTGTTCCTTGCTCCCACAGGCTGCAATACTGATCCCCAGAAGCCCCTCCATTTACAGCTCTGCAAGTTGCAGGTATTCAGACGTCAACACATACAAGGCCTGAGATCGTGCCAGAGAAGCAAGTGATAATGAAAATATAGCTGGGAGTTTCTCTAACCCTAGACCAATTAGGCTTTCAATCCTTGCCACATGAAGACACCTCCCTACAGGGGTAATTTTCTTTTACCACCTTGAAGTTCAATTTTAGTGTACAGCTGGTCTCCAATCTCTTTTGACTTACAAGGTAAAAAGTGTAAGATGTGGTTTAGTAGCAAAGGGATGTGTAAGGTTACTGGAGTGAGACGTGAAAAGAGCACAGTGAGAATTAATAAATATAGAAAAGAGTGGAGATAGATTTCTAAAGTCTTAAAAAAGGTAAAACAAAGAGCAGAGAAGCACAGGTTTATGTTGACTTCCTCTTAAGAATACAGAAAACCTGTGCTAACCACTCTGGGCTACTGAATAGGGGTCAGTCAAAGTGAAAAATGTTCCTAGGAAATACCCTCAAACTGCCTGACTCTGGAAGAAGGGTTTCCCACTTTTTTAAATAGATCTGAAAAACAAATTTTCATTTGTCTTCGATTATAGGTTCTTCTGGGCAGGGTCCTCTCCTCCTCCTGTGTCATTGTTTGTAACAGTCTGTCATTTGTAACCCCAAATTAATTTACAGCACCGTGTAATATTTTAACACTTTAAAAAATAATTTTTTTTATTAATAATCCTAATATTACAATGAGCCTAATTTTTTAAAGTTCTCCCAGCCTGCAGAAGATAGACTATTATGAGAGAACTTGGGTGATCTAGCAAGTGTTTTTTTTTAGCCTACATATATTTTTCTTATTCTGTACTTATAAGCTAAAATAGATTTTCTTTTAAAAACAATTTTTTACTGTGCTAAATGTGTCTAAAATCAAAAACTTTGAACAGTATAGGGAAGGATTAGAACCCGTATTAGGTTTTTTATTGCTGTTTATGTTTTGTTACATCTACCCTTTATTAGTAACCATTGTCCCTGATTCTGAAAATGTACATTAGTGGGGGCAGAATTTACCTTTAGTCTTTAGTTCTTTGCCTAAAGTTAAAGGGATGAAAAGTTAGCTTTTTCTAAATAGACTTTTTCTATTTTTTTCTTTTTTTTTAATTGTAATTTGTATTGATTTTTTAAACAAACAAACAAAAAAAGAACAATAAATATACACATAAACATAGGGAGGTGAACCTCATAATATGAAAAAAGTTTAAAAAAAACAAGAAGTTTAAAACAAGTCATAAATAGCAACACATACATTATATACATGTTACCTTGCGTAGAAAATAATAACAGTGGTAATAGCAGAAAAAAATTCTCAATAACTACAAAAAAAAAATACATAAAAAAGAATACACAAAAGGCAGGTTTTTATGTATAGAGGTTCAACCATAATTCTAAAAAAGTAAAATAGAAAGGATAGAGGGGGGAATAAAAATGGGAAAATTGGAGACTGTAGGACAGAAATCAGGTGTATGGTATCAGTTAGGTGAGATTTCTGGAGTTAGTCTTGAGAAATTTATGGCAGAAGACATATTACCAAGACCCAGGTTAGGATCAGTGGAAACATGACAAAAGATATTAGAAGTACACAATAAGACTTTTTTTTCTACTATCAGTAGAAATAAAATGTTCACATGTAAGCCTATTTAAGGATTATTACAGTATTCAAAAAGTAGAAAGACCTGTTCTGTGTAAAAAGGTTGATCCAGAGAGGGGTCAAACATTTGGTAAAGTCATGGTTTTAAACAAAATAGGACAGTAATATATATGGTTCCTTATTAATATAATAAAATACAAAAGGAAAATATATACATAGATTTTTCTGGGTTTGCTTGCAACTGATTTTTAAATATTGCATGAAGCACTTGGCAATTCTAATTTACTTCCTCCTTGAATCTCTGGAGGGTTTTCTATGGTTCATACATGCTACAAAACCGGCTAACACAGAACAACAACAGATAAAAAGCATTCTGGGAACAATTGCAGAGACTGTAGGAATTGTTGCAAGCGGGCAAGTCAGAATATCTACCTAATTCCGTGTTTTACTGTATATATTTAAATACAACCAAATATATCAGGTTCTTTCCAGTGCTTCTGGGCATGACTCTTTTCTCTTATTATGTTTCTGTTCTGGGCAGTTTGTCTTTCTTCAGCATTAATGAGAGAGGCTCTAGGGTGTTCAGGAGGGGTAATGCAGGGGCCAGTGTGTAATCCTCTGGAGGCCAGTAGCCTTTTAGAACCTGATTTATTAAAGCTCTCCAAAGCTGGAGAGGATACACTTTCACCAGTGAAGCTAGGTGATCAAGCAAACCTAGAATGGATTCCTTCAATGTCATTTGCTATTTGCTAGCAAATGCTTTGAATCCTGGACCAGATCCATCCCAGGTTTGTTGGATCACCCAGCTTCACTGGTGAAAGTTTATTCTCTCCAGCCTTGGAGAGCTCTAATAAATCAGGGCCTTAATGTCAAGCATGGAGGGACCTACATGAAATGGATGGGGCAAAATCACATAGGTCTTTACACCACTTTTATAAAATCAGCAGCTTCCAGAGATTCCACACAGTTGCCCAATTTGTCTAACCAATGTATTTCAGGACTCCTGGACTTCAGGCTGGTTTTCTGTGAAAGGTTCAGACTTATGCAGACAAACCTTTTTACCCCAGGTCACACAGCTTAATCAAGGAGGTTTCATATATCCCCATCCAAGAGTCCTAACCTTTGTATCGCATTCCAGAGTCTAAAAGTAAGATGATATATTTCCATGATCTGGGGTGACTTCACTTACTAAGCCTCTTCACTTTCCAACTAGTGCACTGACTTCCTTTCCTCTTTACATGCTTATAAATGGAAGACTACCCAAGTGCAGAACATAGTAATATCATAAACTTTACATTGTTCCTGTTTGATGGTAATCCTGTTTGCCAGTTTTGATCCTTAATAGTATCAAAAAACAAAAGTTCCTTTGGGTCCTGGCCTACTCCCATGCCATACCAGGATGAAGAACTATCCTGAGCTCACTTGGCAGGCCTCAGTAGTTTCTCATCATAGGCAAAGAAATGTTGCCTCTCCAACATCAACAGCAGAATGACCTTCACATCTCTGCAAAAAGCACTCATTCTACTGATTGGGAAAAAATTTCTATCATTTAGGACATTTTGTCACCATACTACTTTGGGAAAGAAGGGTCAGTTCCCTATAAAGATCATCACTTCAACTTACAAACTTACAAACAAACCAACTGCCACAGCTTGCATTGACTCGGGCCATCTAGTTAGGAAAGATATCAGCAAGGATAGGAACATAAACTAATTGAATACAAAAAGAGTTTAGGTTCTCTCAAGTTTCTTCAAGAATAAAATGATTTTAGGCTCGCGATGGAGTATTTGCTTGTCCTCCATTCCCATTCTGTTAGAAATTTCGAAATTTGATAAATTTTCAGCACAAAAGTCCTTCTCCTAAAGGAGTGAGGGAGAAGAAGAATTTGAGGTGGAATAAAAATTAATATCTACTGTATTTTCCGGCGTATAAGGCCACTGGGCATATAAGACGACCCCCAACTGATTGGTTAGAGTGGTCTGCCAATTAATTGGCACACCACTCTAACCAATCAGTTGGGGGTCGTGTTATACGCCCAGTATTGTACTGTTCCTTCTGCCTGTCAGATCTCGCTATTGTGCGAGAACCGAGAGGCAGAAGGAACAGTACAGTACTAGTTCGAAGGAATGAATGGGCGCGTTCCTTCTTAATGAATGGGCGTGTTCTAGTGGAGAGCCAATCCAGGCTCTCTACTGGAGAGCCAATCCAGGCTCTCTACTGGAGAGCCAATCCAGGCTCTCTACTGGAGAGCCAATCCAGGCTGTCTACTGGAGAGCCAATCCAGACTGTCTACTGGAGAGCCAATCCAGGCTCACGTCCTCCTGTGCAGGATCGCGTTCTCCTGTGCAGCTTGCACAAGAGGACTCGCGGGGACTCGACCACGCCGGATGTGAAGCAAGCTGCAGGTAAGTACCCGGCGTATAAGACGACCCCCGACTTTGGCACAGATTTTTCGGGGTTAAAAAGTCGTCTTATACGCCCGAAAATATGGTAATCTAATCTAAGTGGAAAGGGTTTGCTTTAGTAGGAAATTCCTGTGAACTAGCCATTAATTTACACGTTCCAAGACTATACCAAATAGACTTTAGACACCTAGCAAAAAATGTGTGGTGGGCATCAGGAGGTTTCCCTTAGGAGGGGGGCAATATTAGAAGAAAATGTGCAGGCTGGCTCATACATCTGCTCGTTGTGTGTCCGTGGGTGTATAGGGATAGCAAATGACAGGCAGATACAAACAATGACACAGGAGGAAAGGACCCTGCCCAGAAGAGCATGCAATCTAAGGGGTGGGGGACCTGCACACAGTAGGTGGGGGTATATGGAATGGTGGATGAGTAGTGAGGGTTTAGGAGACAGAAGAAGATGGGTAGGCAAATTTGAAAAGATGAGTTTTAAGAGCTCTTTTAAATAAGCAGAAATTAGGAGCAAGCTCAATAGGATGAGCTCTGGAAATGTCTTGAAGTCGTGCATGTGACGAGGTTATGAGAGATAAAGTCATTAGTAGGTCAATGAAGGAGCAAAAGAGCATGGTGAGTGTAGTATTTCTCTATAATAATTTCTATTTTTTCTATCAGGGTAGAAAGGTAGGTGGGACAAAAGTTGTTGGGGGATTTGAAGGCAAAGCTTACCCTCATCATCTAGACTCTAGATTGTAGAGCATCCAGGTACTTGATAACAATTCGTTGAATGGGGAAGGAGTTCATAGGAATGTTTTGCGTTTAATGGGCTCCACTGATATTAGTGCATTTAACAGTTGCTGTCCTAGTACTTTATTATGTGTTATATGGACACATTTCTAAACACACAACACAACTGCTTGGTGTAATAATGGAATCTGCTAGTGTAAAATGCTGAGAAACAGCAGCCTTGAGAAATCTTCTTCGTGAGCTCAGAAAGGCACATTGGTAAATGTTATTTCAGGATCAGCAGAGCAAGTAAAAGGCATAAGTGTGCAGTTATGCTGTGTTCAGATTGTGTGTATGCTCCAGGACTGGATGTTAGGATAAACCTGAGCCAAGAAGGCAGCAATCGCAATTTAAAATAACATAAAAATGTAAAAATATTATATTATATATTATGAAAAACAAATATACACTGTATAAATATGTTTTTTTAAATATATTTTTTTTTAATTCAGATATTACATCAAAGGTTTTAAATGTAATTTTTATGCTTCTTTTCAATTAGCTTTGTTTTTAAACTGGCTTCATTGGTAAAATCATACAGATGCTTTCTCACAAGAAGTCTACCCTCAATCAGTTCATGCCTTGGGCTTATAGAGCCAGAGATCCCTCTCTGGTGGATGAGGCTTTTAGCTCCAGGAACCTTTCCAGTTGGCTGATGAGTACGTGTAATAAAATAAAATGCTGCATCAGCCGTACAAAGAAAATAAGCTCTTAGATGCAGACAGGGAAGCTATGTTGTATCATTCAAATGTCACTTATTTCTCCCCATTCTGAGCATGATTATGATTCCTAATTCACCCACAAGGCCAAAAAAAAAATGACCAAGCATTTAAATACTTTACTAGAGGATCATTATTCTGGCTAAATTGAATTTTAGATTCTCATAACATGTACTTATATTAGCCAAACAAACAAAATGAATCCGTGGAAAACATTGGTATAAACCGCAGCAGTGTAAATAGTAATGTTTTTCCATGAAGAAATAATTGGGATATCAAGTCAGACCTTTAGCTCTGCAATCAGCAACACTCATGCTGTCTGCTGATTGAAGATCTTTAGCTTTTGATTCAGAGGTAGACATGTCTGAGCTCTGCAGAGAGACCCCTGCTTCAACACAGAGCAAAATAAGCATGCTGGCAAGGTATAGGCTACGGTTTCTTTGCAAGCTGTGTATGCTGTTCATGCTTTTTAAAGAAAACATGGTTAGTTTTGATACACTTGAAATATATTTTGCCAATTTTGAACTTTAAGTTGGGCTTTAAAACAATACTTGTAGGCAAAACAAACTCAGCAATATAGGCCATCCAAAATGACTGTTTTATGTGTATTGGGTCTTTTTTTTGGTAAAGGTTTGTAAATAGCACACTACACTTTACCTGTCTTACAGGTATGTTATGGATACATGAATTGTCATTATGTTATTGACACTTTGTCATTTGTAAACTGTTACAATAGGGTGACTTTGGGGAAAAGATACAAAGTCAGCTTTTATCTGGTGATCCGACAATACTGGGGTATTGCATGGTGCAAATAAAATGTTGCCTATCATTGCGAGAGATCTGTGCGTGTGTTGGTTTGCATGACAACTCTCTGTCAACAATTTTGATGCCAATCCAGATAGCATGTTGTTGCACTGAGGACTTTATTCCTATATGCATGTTGCATAGAGAAGAATGGATTGAGTTTCCCCATGTCTGTCTAGGTCCAGGACAATATACTGTGTATGATAGGGCATGAAAGGAGCAATCACTGAGGGGGTGGGCTGGGCTTTAATAATGTAAAGTGTTTAGAGAAAAAGTGTTTTGAAGGGGCTTTTGTGTGAACTGGCCCTTGCTGAAATGGCTTAACCTAGTGATGTCCATCTGCAGTAAAAGTGCTGCGCTGCCATGTTTTTCCAGGCAGTGAGTTAAGGGGCAAAGATTGGGCTGCTATCATGGTTATCATCTTTTGTGACCTCATGTTAAAATCAAAGTTCAGAAAGAAAATTTGCCTTTTGCATTCCAAACCTTCTGTGAGCATTTCTATCATTCGTACAGACGTATACAGGCATAGAAAAATACTAATAATAATCACTAACAATAACCTGCTAATGTATTTTGCAGTAATCACAAAACTGAATATACTGTAGAGTCAATCAATGTCCAGGATTTTAAAAAATGAAAAAGTAAGAAGTACCTCTGTGTGGCTTGGGAAACTTTTTATAAATGTAGCAACTTTTCAATTTGTTTTTACTTATAAAAGGCAGGAAAATAATGTTACTAGTATACAATAATGTTACTAGTTTAAAACATTTTATTTCAACATAAAAAACTCAACACAACAAAATGTGATGGAAATAGCAGACTTGTACTAAATCATGATTTTCTTCTCTATATGAGGTGGGGGATTAGTACTTTATAGAAGAATGATACATTTGTTTGTGTATTTATTTCAGGAAGTGAAAAAAACATAGCATTTCTGGCAGTTCGCTTCTCTGTACTAGACCGAAAAATAAAACTAATGCAATCACATCATCTTATGACTGCTAAGGTGAAATATATAAACTTTTTGTTTTTGTGTTTAGATATTCTTTATTAATTGCTAAGGTAAAATAAAAAACACACAAAAAGGCTAAGGTTTAAACCATTAAAACCAGACTACTGAGAGTTAATATCATTTTATAGGTATTACTGTGGTGTTAATAATATCATGGCATTTACACCGTTTTTATCATGGTGTTGGAAAACATTACAGCAACAATGGCTCTGTATATTGATCGGGGGTGTCAAACTCAAATATACAGAGAGCCAAAATTGAGAAAGTTTTTCCTTCTCATTAGATATAAAACCTTTCATATGGAAACAAAAAGGTTTTGCTTAACATTCAAACTGGAATAAGCCTATAATAGAGAAATAGCACCGCTACGTCAATAAAACTGAACAATGGGAGGCGTAATGTTATGAGTGGCTGGAACTCCCTCTTCACTGAAATAGCACCGCTACTCCAATTCTGTGCATTTATAAAACAGTCCAATGCGGGGCTGCTGGTCTATAGACACGAGTGATGCCGGGAATTGTAGTAGCAGCGCTATTTTAATGCAGCGGCAGGCCAGCTGCAATTCATATTTAGGATTCCTTTGGGGGACAAAAAAAATTCCTTTAGGGGGACAAATTTGGCCCTCGGGCCAGAGTTTGACACCGCTGATATAGATGATACCGATACCTTACGATATTTTAGCACAGTTTTATATCACAGCTCCCCCCATTTCCTAGATATGCCCCAAGATACCACAAGTCTTTTAGGATGTTACAGTCTTCACTGAGTAGTGATATATCTTGTCATTTCAATGTCAATTCTAAGAGAGTTATGCTGAAATCTAAGCAAGGTCAAAAATAAGACAAAAGTATCTATAGTAGCTATTGATTTACATGTGGTTGGGGATGGGAGATTTTCCAACTCTGCACCACTCTACTCTGGCAGAAAACATTATAATTCATCAGCCGTACCCTGTGAAAAAGAAAACAAGTTGAAATACACTGACATATATACGAGTCAATTTACTAAACAATAATACAAATGTACTTTTACCATTATACTGTACTATGTGAAATGTTCTGTCTGAAATTAATAGTTTTGGTGTAAAATAAAAGTTTAATTAGAAGACTTTTTTATATTCTACATTATATTGTGACACAAGTTAATGCATAAATAATTTGCTCCTTAAAAATACTTTATTCATAAAGCATCTAAAAGAAAAACAGGAAAATATTTATAAAGCATCTATAAGAAGAACAGGAAAATATTCATGAAGCGTCTATAAGAAGAACGGGAAAATATTTATAAAGCATCTATAAGAAGAACAGGAAATAGGTGGCACTAAAATTACAAGAACAAGACAAGACAAGATAAAAAACGCTGTACAGTCAATATTTAATGCAATGGAACAACAATGAAATACCTGTATGATATTTAGCTGTGTGAATGTTTATGTTTTAATAGGAAAGCTACAGGTCAGCATACAACTCCGGTGTGAATCCATAAATATTCTACATAGTGTTACTTCATAGACAAGTTTAGCTCTGAGAATTGTAAGCTAGGACAATGAATAAGGAAAATAAACAAATCCCCCCCCCCCCCCCCGTGGAATGTGAACACTTCAACCTCTGCAGTTTATTTATTCTTCAATATATTGACTGGAGAGCCATAAAGCATTCAATTGATTATATTTAGCTGTGGAAGAATCAATTAGTCTGAGTGGGGTTGTAAGACCAGTATGGATCTCCCCAGAGCTGTCAGTTCCGCACTTTAGTGTACAGCAGATGTTGATATGTTTCTATCCAATGTGTCTGCACTATCGATTAGACATTTCATTCAAAAAATTAAGTAAGAAAAAAACTTTGAATGCTGTGGGCCAAAATATTAAAATAATCACCAATGACCAACTAGATTTGGCCTTTCTGCAGGTAAAGCACATTGTTGATTGGGCTATACTAGCTTTGTGTTTGGACATCCTTGCCTAAAAATAAAGAAAAAGTCAGTCTATACTGTATGCATCATAAAATGCAAACTTATATTAGTATGCACTATTTCTACACCACTTGGTTTAGGAAATAATCAACATCTCTTGAGGAACATTTTTGTGCTTGAGCATAGTAGTACTGTCAAAATGGGGTGATGATGTGCCCAAGTCTATAAGAATACCAATTATTTGAAATTCATATTTACATTTCATATTTTGGAACCTAATGAGAGAGGGATAGCTTGCTAACTAAACTTGAAAACTAAACTACATGTATGCATAAAGTTATCCTACAGCTAATTTATCTCTATTGTGAATGACTATAGCAACAGCATTAAGGTATTAGGAACAAAGTAAGCTATCATTTGGCATATTTACTCACAGCAAATACTAATTCTAAAAGTTCCAAAAAAAGTGTTTCTGTGGGGCCCTGGCATCTGTAGGCTTTTATAAGCTCCTGGTATCCATAACTTTGTGATGACAATGGACGATAAAATGCCATGCCAAATCTTTTACATTAAATGCCAACTACCCAGTCACTGAACCACAAAGCTGTGTCTGTCTATATACTGTATTTATACATACATACACATATATATATATATATATACACAGTGGCTCCTGAAAGTATTCAGAAGCATTTCATTTTTTTATGTTGTAGCTATATTGGGGGCTTCTGTTATGTAACTTGTTCCAAATAGAACTTCCTTCTGGAACTTAGGCTGCACACACACGTGCAATAATTGTCATTGGAAATGATCTTTCACAATCCTTTCCAATGACAAAAGACTGCAAGATGCATAAACAGCACTGTTCTGCTCTATGGAGAGAGTGTGTGGGGGGGAGGGGAAGAACGGAGTGGCACCCTGCTTCGCTCTCTCCACTTCACTTTTATTACGATCGTTCTTCGTCGGAGGTTCATGAATTCACCAGGATGGTGGACAATGAGCACTGTACATATGCCAGATTCTCATCCAATATTAGCCCTAGGGTGATTATCCAACGAGAATTATGTGTACATAGCCTTAGTTCCATCTCCATGTAGGATCTCTGGAGCTCAGAGTGACCATTGGGTCCCACAATTTCTCAGTTTGGCTGGGCGACCAGGTCTTGGGAAAAGTCCTGGTTGTTTCAAACTTATTCCATTTGAGAATTATGGAGGCCGCTGTGCGCTTTAGTGAACCTTTAGTGCAGTAGAATTTGTTTTGTAGTCTTCCCTATAGCTATGCTTTGCAACAATCATGTGTCTGAGCTCTGTAGGCATTTCTTTTGACATCATGACTTGGTTTTTGCTCTGTATGTGTTGTCAGCTATGAGGCCTTCTATAGAGAGGTGTGTGCCTGTCCAAATCATGTCCAATCAACATCAATGGTAATTTACCATGGGTGGACTCCAATCAAGATGCACAAACATCTCAGTAATGAATTGAAATAGGAGACATCTAAAATAAATTTTAGTGTTGTTGCAAAAGATCTGAATACTTATGTAAATGTGATATTTCAGTTTTTTCTTTTCAATAAATTTACAAAATGTCTAACATTTTGTTTTTACTATAGGGTACTGACTGTAGATTATTGAGGAAAAAACTGAATTTAAAAAATTGGCTACAATATAACAAAATTAAATCAAAGTGAAGGGGATCTGAATACCTACTGAAGACACTTTATATATATATATATATATATATATATATATATATATATATATATATATGCAAATGTGTATTGAACTAGTAAATGCACAGATATTGGTTGCACACTGGTACAATAACTAACAAAACGGCAATGTTTTGGAATGTTGTAACACAGATTTATCATAATCCATTTCATATTAAAGGATTTCTATGATATTAAGATTCAGTTATAGGGAAACATTCAGAAAGTAAATGCTTTTGAGTTATAATTTAACCTTTAAATGCACTGTGGGGAACACCCTAAAGCTGTGTACACACTTCCAATTTTTATCGTTGGAAATGAACGTCGAACGAACGACGAACGATCGATTGGGCAAAAATCGTTCTTAAAAAAAGTAACCAACGACGCCGACGAACGAGGATAGTCGTTGGAAATGAACGACCGGACCGGCGGATCGGATTGGACGACGATCGTTGACCATCTATCGTGTGTACGGTCGTTCATTGATCGTCCATGGTCTGAGCATGCGCGGTGAACGAACGTTCGCTCACTTCCTGTGGTGCACGTCACTTCCTGTATCGTTCAAACGATCGCATCTATCGTGTGTACAATATCTGCGAACGATTGTGTCGTTATCTGTATGTACAGGATCGGTGCTATACGATCGTTCGCAGATATCGTGCAGGATCGTTCGTCGTTCGATATCGCCCAACGATAATAATTGGAAGTGTGTACGTAGCTTAACACATCAGTTTCATAACATATAAACCCTAATTTGTACATATCTGTATGCAGAATGTCATGTAGGTGAGGTCTAATGAAAGCTATAGAAAAGGAAGATGTAGGTGTGCCTATGCACGGTTCACTATGAACATATTAGTGCATCATTTAAATTTTGATTGAAAATGAGTATAGAATTAATAATTGCACACACGTTCATCATTTTGAATATGAATATTTTTTCTGATTTCCTTGCAAGCATAAGAAATATACTAATCTGCAGATTGCATTTCACATTCTTTTTGCTCTTTAATTGTTGGTAATTATATCTTGCTGTCTTGCAAGCGCACAGTTATTATAAATACAATTCTGTGTAATTTGTTCAGCATTTCATTTGCATAACCAATGCACTTTATTTAACAACATAACAGTCATGTTTAATATGCAGTTGAACACTGACATGATTACCATATGCTAAAACAGAAGTGTTCTGAATAAAGAAACAGCATAACCCTGATACTTGTAGGTCATACACATATAATATATTTATTAATATATCTAATCATTTTGTTTCTACAGAGTGTGTCATACATATTTAAGTGATGATTTTCACTCTGATATCACTTTCCACCGCTGCGGAATAAATTAACTTTTTTATAACTCACCTTGACACTACATTCAAAATGAAAGAAAACCTAGGAACTTGGAAAAATAATTAAAAAGATGTCACATATTCTTCTGACTATAAACATTATTCCTGTTCCAGAAGTATCTTCACTTCACAATACAAAGGGCCTGACTTATTAAAGCTTTCCAAGACTGAAGAAGAAAGACTATCATGAGAACAGCAAACCTGGAATGGATTTCTTAAACAACAGTTGCTATCAGTTGACAAATGTTTTTAATGCTGGACCAGATTCATTCCAGGTCTGTTGGATCACACAGATTCCCCAGTGATGGGCTATCTTCTCCAATCTTACAGAGCTTTGATAAATCAGACCCAATGTCTAATTACTGATAGATCTGTGAGCAATCCTGTAAATTAATATTCATCAACTGGTGGCTGTATACTCAAAATTTTAGTTTCTGACTAATTAAGGTAAAGCTAAACTTAATTGAGAAAAAATTGTGAGCAGTGAGGTTAAATATTGCAGAAGGGACATCACTTGTCCCTTCCACAATAGTTACCCTGCCTAATCAGTTTTTTATTATAAGTTTAGTTTAGCAGTAATGAACTCTGTGTACCCCTGGTTGCCAGGGATGATGAATTTCCTGGAATTACATCATTCCAATGTGGCCAACCAAGATGATCGAAGATCGGTAACCTGGAAGAGGACCTGTTTGAGATGGTGGCATCCACGATGATGGGTGATTGTAATAAATAATTGCAATCAAGCAGGCAGGTTTATTTTTATGGAGGAATGGACATTGCTTGTTCCTACTGGAAAAAGAACCTACCTGCTCACAATTTTTACTAACTGAGGAAATTATGCTAATTATACTAATACTAAAGGTATTTATAATATTAATATTATATTTATATATATATTATTTATATCACAAACTATAGTGCATGGTATACTTATTATTGAATATAAGGCAGAGTATAGCAAATAGTGCTCCCTTGGTCCTTCCATTGCCCAACTAACAAGACATTAAAGTTACACGAACACTATTGATTAGTGTTGCTGGGACGAACAACTGTTCTCCTTTAAGGCAAAAATCTAGTGTTCCCTCAATCTGTCCTGGAGGATCAATGAATAACCACTGCTGTACTTTCCAATGGATGCAATGAGAACAGGGTGCTGCTGGCTAATTTTTTCCCTCTTCACAAAACCGAATGGTGTGTGTACAGTGCCCATGTGGCAGTAAAGACGGAAGGGGTATTAAAATAAAAAAACAACACATTTTTGTAATATATAAAAGAAATACCCACCCTTTTATATAATGTTGGTGATATGTCTGATTTAAGGCTCAACAAGTACTGAGGGTAAGATAGGAGATTAAACAAGCCATTATACAGGTTAGATTTCCCAACTATCATATATATTAATGTTCTACTTATTTACTGTCCAAAACTCTCCTACCTCTCACCCTTCCCTTCCTGAGCCATTCACCAGTTTCTCTTTTCAGTTATTTTTGTTTCAGCTATCCATCAGCATGTCCCTTATTGGTCCCTTTGATATTTTTGTACTTTTCTGGTACAAGGTTGAAGGACAGTATCTAGGAATTTCAATTATTCATACACAATGGGTTTGATTTATCATAGTTCTCTAAGACTGGAGAAGATAGACTATCATGGGAAAACCTGAGGGATCCAGAAAACCTGAAATGGATTTCTCAAAAAATTTGTTTCAGATTTAATGGATCACTTGGGTTCTCCCATGATAGTCTATCTTCTTCTATCTTGGAGAGCTTTATTAATTCAGGTCCAATGCTCTAGAAGTTGTTTATGGGACTAGGGTGAGTCTGTAAAACGTGCTATGACTGTTGGCCAGAAATCCAAGTAGAAAGGTGGATTAAGAGAAGGGTATTTATTGTTACATTAGATGGATAACTGCATGAATTGAGTGTAACATAGAATTTGATTCTGTATGATGTAGTTTCTTTAGGAAAGTAAAGGAACAGAAAGAGAGGTAAAATAGTGAGCACTGATATTGATTTCACTTATTTCTTTGTATTCATTCCTAATTCACATTACAGTTGTATTCTGTCCAGTGTTTCATAGATGTGTTTTACAGAGAAAAGGATGAGAAATTCTTCTTAAAGAAGGACTGGTTGTATGGTTTAAAGATTTCTGTAAATAGATTTTATGTTCTTGTACATTTTTACATAGGAAATTATGACTTATATCATATAGCCTTTAGGCCAAGAGATAAAAACAGAATATTATGCCAAGAAAGAGGTATGATGGATGTAACAGCAGCAACATTTGAATAGATTCACATATGACATGGGAAACTGTTATACAAAAGAAACCATTAATCCAGGCATGCAGTACCGTATTTCTAAATGTGTTATATCCAGATCAGTTCCACACAAGTATCATAAATGTTTTTTCAGGATTTGTCTTTCAAAGTAATTTCTAGAAATCAATATTGTAAGAAGGCATTGCAGATTTCAGTTTACGTAATGTTAAATTGTTAAACGTTACATTTCAAGAGCAAAAAGATCTGCTAAGTACATTAACAAATAAAGAGAATACTAATTGGATTTTATGATTATGTTATACTTTGTACATTGCTGGCTTTACTTTTCTAAAGAGAAAGTTGGATTTAAAAGATACATATTGAAAGTATATTCTTAATCTATCATTCAACTCTGTAACATCACTGAATTATGTAGAAGCATTGCGTTGGTCCCACCCCAAACCTTTAAATAGAATAAACATGTACACCTCTTTCTTTAGGTGTCTCGGGTGTTTTATTTCTTTGTGAGTCATTAACCCAGCATAGTAAGTAGACTATTAGTTAGTTCTGACATTTTATTGGATAGAGGTATAATACAAAGCACAGGGGTTTGGAGAAAGTATAGTTTATAGAGTTTACTTTTCAGACTGAAGAATCACATGTGTGTTTGGCAGCATACATTCTTCTCTAGTGCAATCTGCTATTAATAAAAAAGAAATGAAGAGACTGTTGGCTGCGGGCTTATATAGACAATCATGTAACTGACAAGGCATCACTTTTTCTTCCCATTTCCAAATCCAGTCAGTTAGTTTTGCCAATAAAATAATAAAAGTAATTTAAGAAAAATTTGACAAAAGTGTACCATGGTAAAAAAATGAAAAGAAAGAGAAAATAGACCATTATTATTATTTTCACAGTCATTTCTCATGGTAGTTAACATAGAACGGGTTGTGTGAAATATGCCTGCAGTGGTTGATCTGGTTTATATCAGACGTGCCAAAAAGATGTGAGAAATGAGTGAGAATCTGATCACTGGAAAATGAAAAATGAAAAATGTATTCCCTATTTACTCAAGGTGTTTTGCAGTACATGTCAAGCAATCTATACTACAATACTAGATTTCCAAATCTGCTCTTGAATGTCAATGCCATCTGTCCCCCATTTTTGCCCTGGGGGCTCATAAAACTGCTATACAAATACTGACAGGGTGCATAGACACTACTATGCTAGAGGGCCGGAGGAATCTTTATTTGAGGGCTGTTCATACGAAGATTGGAATGGCAAGTGGTTCTGAAAAATTTAGGAGCAGGCATTTTAATGTCAGGGTCTGATTTCTGCAAAATCACCATAGGCCTGGGGCACCCAATGATGACACCTTATCATATACAGATAATATTGTTGACTGTAACACTAATTCAGCACACTCTATGTCTTCATACAAAGTTTCTTACCTACAAACCCATTCACTATAAGTATCCTCCTTGTACCCCGTGAAGACATAATAATTGCATACTATGGTTTAAAAGACATTTCCATAACTCCAACCAACAGTTACATTTAAACAAATTATTATTCTACATTCTCAAATCTAAATTATGTAGTTGTTTGACAGTAGGGAAACAACCCATGGGGTCACATCCAGTATGTTTTAGTCTTCCATTGGCATTATGAAGGCTGCCCATTTATGTTAATGGACTTCCAAACCATTACAACCATTTTTTTTCTGCTCTGCATCACATGTGCTTTGCTTTAGTGCAATTTAAAAATTGTGCATTGTGCATTGTTGTTTACTGCCACAATTGTCATTTGTCATGACCTTAAAGTGATATAACAAAGCACTTTGAATAGTATATTTATCAGACTAAAAGGGAGACAATGATTGTAAGGGTTTATATATACTATAAGTGTTTCTGTTATAAAAGGCCAAGGTGTGGTGGGTGTTAGGCAATATTTAATAATTTTTTTTGGTTAACTTTGCTTTGTTAAGATTAAATGCATTGATTGTTTTTTTTTGATCAGTTGTCTAAGAAAAATGAATTTTGGGTTGGCATCTGTCCTAGACAACGTTAATACACATACAGCTCCCAGAATGCAAAGCTATCAGAACAAAATTGTTTTGGGCAGAGAAAGCAATAAGGATAGTAAGATTGTTTTCTTTTATTTTTAATTTAGAACAATATCATATTTAGGACATCCAGTGGAGATCAGCTGCCACTGTTTGTCTGTGTGTATTATTTTATACAATCCTTTTATATTTATGCAGGGTCCAATAAAAATATTCATATGAAACAAGCAAATGCATCAGCTAGAGAACATAAAGTTACCCTTAGTACTATTTGGCCATGTTCAGTGACATATCTCAGTATAATACCTTATGCTGCGTTTGTGTATTTTGTTTGTTTTGTGTATTTTGTGTAGTCAGCACTTTCCTTTTCATAAGTAACCAGTTTATGTGGTGCATGGACACAGCCTAAATGACAATGGACTTTGTCTATATAAATACTGGTTATTAATTATAATAATAAAAGTAAGGCTTTGCATAGACAGAATATGAAAACCATGCATGCAAGCCCTAAGCTGTTTCGTTTTGCAGAGTAACCCAGTTTTATTCCTATTGGTGTCTTTTCTCTGTACTTGTAGTCCCAATCACCCCTTCATTTCTCATAATGCACTTCTCCTCTCCTTACTCCTGAAGAAGCTAATTTTTTCTGTGAAACGCGTCAAGAAGTAATTAAGAATTTAAACCTTTTGGGGGTATTCTGTAAGAAGAGGTCATTATATACACCTACGATTTTATTGTGTTTTATGTATTTGAAATGATGTTTGTTTTTAATGTTTATTATTAATACAATTTTGTTATTTTTGTAATATATTGATGGTACTGGCTTTAAAAGTCCTGCTTAAAATTGATGTCTTTCATCGCATATCTTTTTCTATGAATGTTAGGAATGTGGCCTGTTTAGGATAAAGAAATGTATATAGGTGGATGTTTCTTTAAATATCCCATTCATATTATTACTGTACCACACAATAATGCATGTTGTATTACATATGTGTATTAACACACAGCAAAGCTGTCAATGCCTGCTGTCTTTTTTGGTTATAGTGGTGGTAGACTAGAGATTCAGGAGTGATTTTTTCAGGGGTAACTCTAGCATGCTATCAGAGCTGTTGTTTATTTTTGTTGATTCTTAACCAATATACTATTGGTACCATTTATATTAGACGTTGGTCTATCTATCTATCTATCTATCTATCTATCTATCTATCTATCTATCTATCTAGTGTCATGGGTTTACTCTGTATTACGGTAGATAGGAAATAAATATTTACTGTATATCAATAAACAATCAAAAAAACTGAATAAAATGATATAGAGCTACAGTTTAAAAACCTACAAACTTTAAAAAAAAATCCCTACCCTTCATAAATACCTTTACAATACAACCTTGCTATAGCTAAATTTAAAAAAAGGAACACCTGTAAAAAAGGGTTGTACAATTTTACTTTTTGTTCTGCTGCTAAATGTTGCTCTAATAGTCAGCTGGTAAATTGACATATCCATGAAAGTCAATCTTCTTGACCCCCTGCAGCTCCCACTGCTTCCTCTTGCTAACCTCTAAGTCATTATTGTGTCCTTTAAAGGATAACCTGGGAGGAAGCAGGAAATAAGAGTGTCCAAGACCGGAAAACACTGACACCTCTGAAAGTTCTGATTTCCTAGAAGATTTCAGTGGACCAAATAGGTGGAGCAAACCTATTTGTGTATATGAGGTGGAAAGTCCATTCAATGGTTATTAATAATTAAAGACAACTAATATAACAAATTAAAAATATTATATTGAGCATTTTCAATTACAGGAATATTAATGTTATATCACTTATATATTGTTGTGAGGCAACATATGTACAATTCTCCCATTGGGATCCTGGAGCTCTTGCACTTGTTGGACTAAAGTACAAGACTGGTGCACAATAAAGTGACCCCAGCAGCCAATCATACTGTAGCATTTATTAGAAAAGTCTGCCTACTATGTTTTCCTGTAGCTTACACAATGCTTTCAAACTTATTATACATGTTTCACAGACAGACAGGAAAGCTCTGTGTGGAAGAAAACACATTTTTAATTTGGTTATCATGTAATCCATATTATAAAAAAGTCTCCTTTGGAATCTGATTAACTAATTATTTTTTGTAGCATATTTCCATGAGAATGGCAAGCATGAGACATGATCATTAAAATGCTGCCAAGTAATACTTCAAGCTGTGATCTGTTAGTAAAAAGCAAATTTTGTTTTCAGAGATTTCTCAACTGCGAGACATGGCTAGTGAATTCTCACTTGGAGGCTTATTTTGTGAAAGGTCATTTATTTCCATTTGAAGAATTTATTACTGTTGTTTAAAATCACATGGGGCAAGCTGCCTTTGACTTTTGCAAATGCCAGGAGGGCATAAATGTTACAGTGTCTCAGTAAGCTGTGTAACAATATATATCATAATATAAACAGGTCCTGCAGCAATATGGGGTAGATAGAAGATACTAAATACTACCTATGGTGGGGCCCTAATATATACAAAACAGTAAAATCTGCTATTTAAAAGCACTTATGAATGCCGAGGAGCTATTAACAGGAAACACAATTGTATTAATGGTTTTAACAACAGGTTTTCATAAGGTGGATGGGTCTGGTGTGCTTTACATTGAGTTTCTTTGAGAGGGCTTTTGAGTTTCTTTACGACAACTTGACCCTAACCTAGTTATACTTTCTTCCTACTCCCCAAGATACTATGGTCTCCAAACACTGCACTGATGATAGTCAACAAGCCCGAAAGAGCTACTGTATGTGTAATATGGAATAAATAACTCTATAAAAATAGGATGTTTCTGTTCTAAAAATCGACTGGAATCAGCTGGAATTCTGGATAGACAGTTGGACAAGGGTCAAAAATAAATGATTTACATGGCTCTTCCCAGTTTTCCTATATTGGGAACAATCTCTGTTGGAGAATAAACAAGACAGTACATGAAAACAAATCATTAACATATAAAATAAAATACATAAAAAATATCAAAGTCACTGTAAGGAACTTACCCACCCTGCGAGCCTGCGGTGTCCCTGGGGTTCCCAGCCACAGAGGGAGACCCCTCAGTAGCAAGCAGCAAAATAACCAAGGCTGCTCCTCTGCTCACAGCTTGTCTGTCTCTGCAGGCGGAGGGATCCGCCCTGGACTAATTACTGATCAGCCAGGCAGCAGCCCTTGCATCCCTTTGAATGTGGTTCCTGCTCCCAGCACTGTGCAAGTGCAAAGTAGTGCACGTCCTAGGGGTACTGTGGGAAGAGGTGCGCGTGTTACCATGCGTCCCTCTTGTACCCCCCGAGGGCGTGGCACTCTGCTGCTTCGCCCCAGGGCGGGACATAGTTAGTTTGAATTCCCTGCGGCCAATCAGCTGCAGGGGATTTACTCAGTCTCCCATCAGACAGTGCCAGGTGGCGCAAGGTGATTGGTCATCCTGGCTATTTAAGGAGAGCCTGTCCATCACCCCAGTGCCCGCTATAGCCTCTGTTACCACAGTGTGCTTGGGTGTGTCTTTGTGTGTTTAAAACTTCTGCTTGTCATCTCCTCAGTGACCCGGTCTGAACCTAACTCTGATTGAACTCTGCCAGCCCTGACCTCGGATTGTTATTGACCATTCTGCCTGCTGCCTGCCCTGACCTCGGATTGTTACTGACCTGCTTTTGCCTTATCCTTCTGTACCTTGCTTGATTGGACTTAACCCTTGCTGTGCTGTACCATTCTGAATAAACCTTATTCAAGGATATCTGGAGTCGGTAGTGGTTTGTGTGCCCAGGCGCATTACAGTCACATTACAATTTCATTCAGATATATATTAATATATTATTCTAAATCATGTACTCATTGAGAATCTACCTGTAAGGTATAGTGGAGAAATCTGAAAGAGTATTCTCACTCCATCCACACCAACCCTTCTACCAGAATTCCCAGTTTTTTAGTTTGGGCCTTATTATGTTAATTATATTGGGATTATATTGAAATCACTTGCTGTCATGGGAAAAAGAAATAAAATACAATTAAATATTCTTTTTTAAAATATAACTTTATATTGAGACATAACCAGGTACAGAAAATATATAACAGTGTATTTAAATTTGTCCACAGTAAAAAATAAACAATTAAATATTCTTATCAAAAAGTAAAAAAAAAAAGGACACGACATAAGTGAAATAAATCGGATATTTTAACGTATATACTGAATGTCCTGAGTCAGCATACATTGAGTCCTCTGCAAGCCTTTCTATGTTGTTTATTTGTGTAACCCCCTAAATGGTGCCTTAGTTTAATATTTCTAATAAAACCTTTTTTTCTCCTTGAAGAACAATGTCCCAGCATGAGCTCAGTGTATAAAGGCCTGAAGTAACTGTACTTGATGATGTGGCTTCAGAGAATGCATTGTGAGTGCCAAGAAGTAGTCAGGAATAAACCTAGTAAAGAAATGATTGAAAGAGAAAATCAAGTAAATGTTTCAGTATGAGATAAAAAAATATTTTAATGAAAATGTATTTCCATGAAGATGTTAATAAGAGATGATTGAATGCAGCACAAAGTAACTCTGTGCCCTATTAGAGATGATCAACCTTTTTAATGTCTCTGTGGAACATTTTCAGAGACCCTGATTATCAGTTAATTTTTAATAAGTCTAATGTAGAAACTTCATAATTCATTTTATATACTGAAGTTTATCATATGTGTGGCTTATTCAGTTATAGGTGCCACAAGCAGGATGACTTAAAGCGGACATGTCACCGCATTTTTTACTTTATATGAAAGAGTAGATAACCCTTTTATATAAAGGTAAAAATATTTTTTTTTTTAAAAAGGAGGAGAGGCCCCTTCTTTTCTGTCATTTCTATCGTGGAGGTAAAAACTGAATAGGAAGCCCACAGCCTTCACACTCCTCGTGCATGCACATAAGGGGCTTTTCCTGCAATGTAAAAAAAGTGCAGATTTAATGCATTTGCAGTGTGATTGGCACTTTTTTACCTCTACAGGAGGAAATGTCACCCAATCTGGCACCTGCACACTGCAAGATTAGGTGAGTAAGCAGAAGCAGGAAGAAGGTGAACAAAGATGGCGACGCCTGCTGGTTGTGCTTTAGTCTTTGGCTGCTACCCCTTCAAAATCTCCTCAGACTGATATTCTCATGTCATTGGCTGTAGAGATTCAATAAACTAATCAGATTAATTCAATCACATTGAACACCATGTGAAAAGACTTGATAATGCCATGGGTGAGTCAATGGCAAATATTCTAGTGACATTGACTAACCATTGAACACCGAACACTGTGTACAGGTAGTCCCAAGGTTACATACGAGATAGGGACTGTAGGTTTGTTCTTAAGTTTAATTTGTATGTAAGTTGGAACAGGTACATTATTGAATAAATGTAATTAGGACAGATGTTTGTCTCAACATAATATTAGGCAGCGTGGTGTCAGTTACTGTATAAAATCCTCACTGTGAGTTAATCACAAACAAGGCAAGAAAAAATATCTTTATAGAGCATAGAGATTCAATAACTTTTGGAGCAAGCTGTGCTTTGATATGCAAACAGAAACAACTGCAGAGTTTGTCTTAGTCATTAAAGAGTTACAAGAGGCTGCACAGGGAGCTTAAGATCACCAACAACCTCACCTGTGTTTAGCAACAGACTGCAAGTCTTGTGAACTGCCCCCTTCAAGCCTCTGTCCTGCACAGGAGCAAGCAGGGAAGCCCCGTTCGTATCTAAGAGTCGTCCATATGTTGGATGTCCTTAACTCAGGGACTACCTGTATACAGGTACTGTAAGTCCTTTAGCCTGTACAGAGCAGTACATAAAGCGTACTCATTGTATGAGTCCTTGAGTTACCCCAGCAAAAACCCTGCCAAAGGTTTATTGAACCAGGAATCTTACAGAGCCCACACCACAGCGGGATGAAGGTCAGTTAGTTGAAAGGGAAACTCCTGAAACTTTACTGACTCAATCTCTTAAAGCCATCTATTTAGACGATGTGAGATCCTTTACAACTTGCTGAAGGAGCTCTGCATGTTAAAATTGCCAGGTGCTTGGTTCTATTGACTTACCTCCCAGCTGCTGGCACTACCTAGGGTCATTCTGCACTTGCAGTCCTCTTATCACACAATTAGCCACTCCCAGACATATAGTAAACTGCTGCTAGGCACCTAAAAGTAGCAAGTCACACTCCAAGTAATGTGTTTGCATGCAGTTAGAAGCTCTAGAGAGGAAAAAGCAACTTGTGGCTTTCTAGAACTATGCTACTATCCACCTGCAAACGTGCAAAAATGGTCCTATTTACTCAAATGGTATGGACAGGCCCACTGTTGAGTCTGCAACAGAATGTTGTGGTCAACCACATGCCTATAAGAACCCTTACTGTCCTACCACAGGCTAGGGACAGGGAGATGACCAGGCGGTATTGCTTAACTGCAGTAGAGAATAGTCAGGTCACCAACTATGCTAAGCTGTCTGGCAGGGTTGTTTAAATCTTAATAACTAAATGGTAAAAAATGGCAGGTGACACAGCCCCTACCTGTATTTAAACTGGCTGTTTTTCTGCATTTCAGCTTATATATTCAAATTTAGTAATAGATTTGCAGTAAGCACAGGCAAGTTAAGCATTTTCCTGCAAGGTCACAGCCATAGAGATCTAAGTCTATTCAGCCTTTAGCAGCTTGGCTGCTCTCTACAAATGGTTGACGATTTAAATAAAAAGAACTCAAGCCACTGATTTTCCACGACTGATTGCTTAACAATACAAGTAGGAATTTAAAAAGTGACAGTAATTGCTGCAGTGTCTCAGGCTGCTCTACTGTCCTGTGATCTCTCCATGCATGTCACAGATTTACTTTAATAATATGCCAGATATTGGATCGACATCAAATAGCATTCAAAAAAATTCTCCACAGCAGCTGCTGACACTGCATAATGCCAAAGTGTAATTCTTTAAATAAATAAGGTTAATTTGATATAAGATTATAGCAGTGAGCTGACCTTATACATAACAGAAATTATTCACACACTAATAACGTAGTGTCAGTTTAGTAAGTCAGGATAAATCACCACAGCCCCAAGTGCAAAGATTAATAATATGATAAAATCTTTTTTACATGATGAGCACAAAGGCTTTCTGAGCAGAACAAAAGACATGACTGCAGGAAATTAGTGAAGGAGAGATTAATGGATGGGCAATTTTTATTAAAACTGATGAAAGATGTTTCAGATATTCAGCTTCTATTTGGTTTCATAACCATATCATACATACTTGATAAGCTTTTCCACTCAGATTGAACAATTTAGAATTCTAATAACTGTTAAGTCCATTTATTTATTAGACACTGATATATCTTAGGGTTAAAACCTTTGGCCTTGCTGTACAATGCCCTATGTGTGACTGATGACAGAGTATACTTATTAGTATTGACCTAGCAAGTGTGTGGGGTGGTGCAAATGCTCCCCTGAAACAACCCAGTCCTGCATCAACTACTTCTTTAAAGACATGCATGCAGATTTACCTAGAAAAATGTAAGTAGGTGGGGACTTTCAAGACCAAATCCACTCAAGAAAAAATACAAATTTAAAACATTTCAATTTTGTTTACAAAGTTTCTTAAAATGCATAAAATTCAATTCTCATAGATAAGGCGATCCCAAAAAATATATACTGAATCCCCATTATGTGACGTTGTAATCCTGACAATCAATATATATGTATACATTTAAATGAGCATGCAAAATTTCCATTAATTAAATCAATGAAAAGCATTACTTCAGACAACCTCACAGCTTGTATTCAACATGTTTCGCAGAAGCAAATCCACTTCATCAGGAATTGCAATAGAGATTTATAAGCACTGAAACACAAATCACCAATCATAAATATTTTTGAACATGAATCCATATGTGTGTGGTGATATTAGTTAAGCAATATATGTAGATGTGAAGAAACTCAACAAAAGTTTAGTCCAGGTTCTTTGGGATATATCCTAAATGTATCCCAGGGATGGTTTATGTTTACATGTGGATATGCATGCAGATATCCCAGCATATTAGGGTGCATGTACAGTAGGTGTTCCGTTTCATCTTTTTCCATATTTCCCTCCTCATCATCAGTACATACATATTGCTTTAGACCAAGTTAGGACCCGTATATAAATAAATCCGGGTAAAAGAGTCAATTATAGCACAGGGGTGTTTCCTTAAGTGGAGGAAATTGAACCCTCTGACAATACCAAAGTTCACACTTAATATTCATATAAAGGAGCTCATTGACTAATATGCCTACCATAGTCATAATTCCATGCTTTTAGCATAGTGTGAGGACAATGGGAAAAGCTAATTACCCACCAGTCTGTTTTTAGGATGAGATACCTAGAATAAACTCTTTGAAACACAGGGAGAACACACCACCTCATGCAGATAAAGTCATGGACAAATTGTGCGCAAGGGCCCTTGAAACAGCCCCAGATAAAGGCGTCAGATATCCCTGTCCCTGTACAGCACATGAAAAAGAATAAATGGTACTACCTCAGTCTTTATGTAGAAGTTAAGTTTATTTCCAGTTTTTTTAGAGGGAACAAAAATTTGTCCACATCATTTATTGTCCATTAACAGATCTCACACTCTATTAGTCTTACTACAATTAAACACTCACTAGGGACAAGAAGAGACCAGAACCCAGGTCCAAAAGTACATTTAGCCCACCATGTGACCTTCTTTATAATAAATATAAGTTACAAAATGGAGACTTATTTAAAGGTGGCTTCAAATTTATCTGTATGTAAAAAAAAAAAAACACAAACACACACACAAAACTTTAATTTAAATTTAATTTACATTTTAATTAAAGTAAAATAACAATAATTTGTGACATAAAAAGCCTCTCACTAGTCTGCATAGTACACTTTCATAAAAGAAAGGCCTACCTCACAGTTTGAGAACCACTGCCTTATAACATAATGTTCTCATTCCTTTCATTGTACATTATTGTGTAACCATAGAATAACTTTGAAACCTCAGAAAGAATCCTGGTATTGAGTTCAATTATCTCCACACCATAAGAGGTCCAAAATAAAACAAAACATATCTCTCATTATAACATAACTACCAGTGTCAGTTTACCTCACATGAAGAAATCTTGACAATCTCATGTTGAACAATTGGTTGATTTAATGATATTTGTGACTTGTTAAGGTGTTAGCATGCTTATTCAGAAATAAAAATGATGGCTGAACACTAATAAGAAATATAGGATAATAATGTTCTATTCTATAGAATGAAATGTAATATGTGCATGAGAACCCCAGTCACACAATCTGTCTATAAACATGTAATAGTAGAAATAACTTCTCCATTATTTCCCTACCCACATGGTGTTATATAAAATGGAGATTGGAGCTTACATCACAAAGAAATTATTGTTTATATACACAACACATTCTAATTATCTCAAATTTTCCCTTTTAGGATGAAATGAAGAGGTGTAATTTATTTGAAATGCACCCTTTGATCTATGTGTAGGGTTCCCACCTGGGCAGGAGTTTTTCAGCCTAGCCAATTTAAATAAAAGTAGTCAATAGAATATTACATATGACTATTTAAAGTATAGTAATTTGCTCAGAAGCTTGTAAGTCTTATTATTTCTGGCCACAAGTTGGCTGACTAACCTCACCATGTGTGTTCATCATCATTCAGAGCCAATACCCATGAAGAAGGTGGCATAAGGGCATACCTGGGCCTTATCTCTGCTTCTTTGAGTCAGGTATTTGGGGTGTCAGAAGAATGAAATATTGTGTACAGCAGCCCCTGGGGCCATGGCGCATCAGCGATCCGAAAACTGGCAACAGGATTGCTCAAGAGAGTACTCAACATTTCCTCTGTGCCCGCTACAATGCAGAATCTAACTTGCCTGCAAGGTTGCAGCAATAACCAGGCAAATTACTGGTTTGGCCAGCGAATGAGCATTGCTATAAAAGTGAGTGCCCTCTTAGTGATTCTTTAACTTGATGGATGCCACAAAAGACAGTATCATAGGTGTGACCTGACCCTAAGACCACTTGATATGTTTGATGTTACAATTTGCATACTATTAACATGAAAAGAATATCATATTTCCACATGCAGTATGTTTCACCTTTGCTGATAGTTATAAATTCCTCCATAAGGCATCCCCAAAATAAGTCAAGATAGCAAAAAAGAAAAGAAAAAAGCAGAATTGGCAAAGAGCCTGCATGACTAGTGGACAAGGGGGTTTGTCATGAAGGGGATTAGAGGGTTGAGGTGCTGGGAAAGCAGAGGACTTGTTGAGGTTTGATTGTGGAAAAAGGCCTCCTCTTTGGTATGATGTCCAGTGGGTTACAGTATTGATGGTTTAAGATGGCAGTTAGTCTGCGGGTGTGTGTAGCTTATCCTTTCCTGTATTTTGATGATATCCTTACATTGCATTGCTGATGGCATGTTTTAATAAGAAAATTATAATCAATCAATTTTACATGTTACATGACTTAAAATAAAACTATGTGTTCTAGCCATATAGCTTCAATGGCACACATACTGAAGGATTGACCAGACTATTAAAGCCTGACCTAAGTCCTTGTCAGAGAATGCAGCAGTCTGTTGAATGAGATGATGTATATGTATTTCTATTTCCCATTGAGTGGATCATACATTATTCATAGTTCTGCTGATCCTGCATGCTTCCCCCCTCACTCTTGAAAAGTGATTGCTATCTAGAAGCTTAGACGTTCCACAGTTCAGTGTAATATGTCAATCTTCCAACACCTACAACGCTGGAATTATTATGTTGGTCACTTAAGTCTGTGTATGTCTAGAAGCGGTTTTGGGTAAGCAAGCCTTGTTCTTCAGGGACTGTTGGAAGGAATTGCAATTTTCATTCTAAGATCTGCTTAGCACCAACATTACAAAAAGTCCAAAGAACCTGATAATGTGATATGTTGGATTAAAATCAATCATTTGAAAAGAATGTTAAAAGGTTTTCATGTATTGCAAAACAGCTAAAAGCTTATTATGAATATTATATTTTACAAATAGAACAACATATTACAAAGATAACAATGCTGTTGTAACTTATCCAAAATAAGCACTTATACAATTTAACTATGGGCCTAATTTAAAGGCTGGAGAAGATCATGGAAGATCCTGGGTTATCCAGCAAGCCTGGAATGGATTTCTTAAAAATCATTTGCTATTAATTAGTGATGTTTTTAATCCTGGACCAGATCCATTCCAGGTTTGCTGTATCACCCGGATTCATCCATGATAGTCTATCTTCTCCAGTCTTGAATTGCTTGGATAAATCAGGCCCTAGTACAGGCTACTTTTTAATATTTAGAGCCATGAGGCATGTTCAGCAAAGTAAGTACATTTATTAATGTAAAAGACAAAGGTCAAAATAAACCTGCCATAAGCAGAGGTGACCTTTAGTGAAAACAGTATGTCAAAATGATCAGTAGGCTCACAGAGAAGTCTACTGAATATATGTGTAGAGATTGACTTTCCTGTTCCAATCTGCCGCATTGGTACTTTTATGCATGTATATGCATGTATGTGCATTTATATCTAGTTGAGTAGTCTCAAATTGAGTAGCCTCATGGTAATGCTCTTTTTTACATATCCAGTACACACTGCCCTGGCTGGTGGCAGTTTCAAACACAGAAGGGGCCATGTCTCTGTTTAGAATTATTCTGCCTCTATACCCTGTTTCCCCGATTATAAGGCACTCTCTTATATTTTTTGAAATGCCAAAATATGCCCTGGGTCTTATTTTCAGGGGATGTCTTATTTTTCCATGAAGAAGACTACAGTACACATTTATTGTTGAAAGTCACTCATGATCACTCATGTTCC